>NC_079445.1:32040422-32102922 GCF_903798145.1 Danio aesculapii | reverse complement strand
CCTAACAGATCACTCAGATCTTTAGCATCAAGTAAATTAGAAATTACAAGAGTTCAGTCAAAGCAGGGTGAATCCACCTTCAGTTACTGTAACCCCCACTGCTGGAATCAGCTTCCAGAAATTCCAGACGTAATCCTCTGATCATTTTTAATAATTAAGTAATTATAGATAAATAAATAAGTAATTAAGATCTCAAAACTCAGGGCTTCTGGTAGTACCTAGAATAGTCGAGTAAAGGAGGTCGAGCCTTCTCATTTATAGCTCCTAAACTCTGGAATAGCCTTCCTGATAACGTCCGAGGCTCAGACACACTCTCCCAATTCAAAACTAGATTGAAGACCTATCTCTTTAGTAAAGCATACACTCAGTGCACCACTTAGCGGTTTTCCACACAGGTTCTGCATCTTCTTTTTATACACTATGAACAGCAGCTACGCTAATTATTCTCTTTATTCTCCATTTCCACCTGGGGATACTCTTCCCGAGGCCCTCAGACTATGCAGAGTCACTGATTCGATCCAAGACCAACGAAGAGATGATCCCAAGGTTTCCATATCCTGGACCAGGCCGTATCCTGAGCAGCTACTGTGGTGGTCATGGAGGAGTGGAGAACATGAGACTGATTCCTGCGACACTCCAGGGACAGACAAGTCTTCGCTGAGGCCACCTTCGAGCCTCCGCCGCTGAGACTGCAGCTCTGCACATGACGTTTGGCCAGCGGAGAAATTAAAATGGTCGTGCCCAACTGAGTCTGGTTTCTCTCAAGGTTTTTTTTTCTTCACTTCCGCCATTAGTGAAGTTTTTTTCCCTCTCTGCTGTCGCCACTGGCTTGCATGGTTCGGGATCTGTAGAGCTGCGCATCGTTGGATTTGCTCTTCAGTGTTTGGACTCTCAGTAGTGATTATTAAACCACACTGAACTGAGCTAAACTGAACTGAACTTAAACACTACAAACTGAACTACACTGTTTCAATTTACTATGACCCTTTATGTGAAGCTGCTTTGACAAAATCTACATTGTAAAAGTGCTATACAAATAAAGGTGAATTGAATTGAATTAATCCAACATTAGGCAAGTTTGAATCAAAAGCACTGAGTTATGTCCGACAGATCGCACTATTGTCTTTCTTTTCTTTTTCATTCCTTTAAAACATTTAACACATTTTAATCTGTTTTTAATCACTTTTAATTCTTTGTTGGTTTTATTTTTTTGTTTCTTTTTATTCTTGTTTATGTAAAGCACTTTGAATTACCATTATGTATGAAATGTGCTAAATAAATAAACTTGTCTTGCCTCGCCTATATTGTGATATGAGATTTTTTGTTCAAAATACTTCAAAATATCTTTATGAATTAGTCATAAAGGTTCAGAATCACTTGAGTTCAAGTAAATGATACATTAATTTTCATTTTTGGATGAACTATTCCTTTAACAGAACATAATGAGAACTCCTAAATCAAACCCTAATATGTAAATCTATAGTATCTTATGCTAGTGCTATTTGTATATCATTGTGGCTGCTACTACTACTGTGCATTCGAAAGTATCTTAGAATAAAATTAGGAAAACAATAACTCTAATCCAAAATACATGTGTTCATGGTATTTAAAAGAATATTCTAATTGCCTGCAGCACACAATAGGAAAATAAATAAATTAAATAATCAGGTCACAGAGCAATACAAGCACATGGTCAGTTTAAAATGGGCCTCACGATTGTGCCTTTAATTGTGTGTGTGCCCCCTCTCTTTGACGGCCATACATCCATTGTCATAATCACAGCTCATTGTCATGCATAAGCCTGATTCATTAAAATACACTCCATTACCAAACCTACAGTGTAATTATGAGATAAAGAATTTATCACATGCGCTGAAATGCAAATCAAAAAGGTGTTCTTTCTTTCTCCATTAAAGTAATTGGTTTGCAAACACAGCCTTTCAGCAATGGCAAAAACTCAATTGAGAGTAGATTGTGAAAAGGCTATCATGAAACCTTGGAAGGAATTACAGAACTGCGCTTAGGGGAGTTACAGTGTCAGGGGATGGAGAGGAAGAAAGTTGACAAAGATACCATTTCAAATTGAACAAGTAAAAAAAATTGGACGGCCATTTCTCTCCTCCGAATGAGCAGAAAAGCAACACTGCATTTCTAAAAAGGAAAGGTGAAGTAGAGAGGAAAAAGGGCCTGATTTGGTTTAATATCATGCCTGTCTTATTTCATTGTGCACCTGCAATTTTCAAAAAAGCTTTTGTCGACAATAGAATTCACATTTATCCGGCAATTATCTCCTGAAAACCACAGGGGGTACGTCATCACGGTAAAACATCCATTTTTCCATAGAGGAACATTTGAGCTGTTATAATACCTTTCTTTGGAAATTATTCTTCAGAAAGGCAGACAACCACAAGATGCGCAATTAGTCAAAAAGAACGGAAATGATTTTCCAGCAGCATGACGCGGTAAACAGGTGCACTACCAAAAACCATTTTAGCCATCTTTCAGGACCAAAATAGCTGGAAGTGTTCAAAGGTGAAGCACCATCGGCAGCACCACCACCACTGAAATGAATCGACTTGGTTTAAGGGTTTGCATTATTTACTAAAAAACGTGAAAAACACTCATTTGTAAATCAATCAGGTGCAGCCTTTCAAGATTAAAAACTAGAGAGACGTAATTATTCATGCATCGCTTTATCCTTTTTCTCCTGTTGTTCACAGGCAGCTCAACAGAACTTATTGAAGTATTAAAATAACTATGAAGAGACCTTGAGGAGGGGATCGGGGGAAAAGAAAAAGGGGTGAGCATTATGCAGAGTTCTCTCATTAACACATTAATAGCAGCTTTAAAACAGGTGTGCTGATGATTTTGAGTTTATAAGCAATGAAAAGTCCCTTAGTGAGTCGCAATTATAAGTCAAATGTTTCTAACGATTCTATAAAAATAATAATGACAAGACATAAATGCTTAGATTCATTCTCGAGTTGCATGGGTAATAGTTTAAAGTTTCAATCTTGATTCAAACATCTATACCACATGCTATTATACAATTTGCAGCAGTCATTTATAGTTATTTATAGTAACAACTTCAGGCTTTAGTACTTTCAATTGTACAGTATTAACTCAGAAAATCACATCACAGAAGAACTGATAAAAAAAGATGGTGAAAAGTCTAGAAAAAAAGATTGCATCAGTTTGTAGTAGATGGAGATAAAGAACAGAAAAGTATAGGCAACTGAATCATTTGTTCAAGTGATTCTTTCAAAAATGAAGATACAGTTGAAGTCAGAATTATTGGTCCCCCTTTGAATTTTATTTTCTTTTTTAAATATTTCCCAAATGATGTTGAATAGAGCAAGGAAATTTTCACATTATGTCTGATAATATTTTTTTATTCTGGGGAAAGTCTTATTTGTTTTATTTTGGCTTAAAAAACATTTTTAGATCAAAATTATTAGCCCCTTTAAGCTATATATTTTTTCAGATAGTCTACAGAACAAAGCATCGTTATACAATAACTTGCCTAATTACCCTAACCTGCCTAGTCAACCTAATTAACCTAGTTAAGCCGTTAAATGTCACTTTATGCTGTATAGAAGTGTCTTAAACATCTAGTAAAATATAATTTACTGTCATCATGATAAACAAAATAAATCAGTAAAGACAAATGGGTTGTTAGAACTATTATGTTTAGAAATGTGTTGAAAAAATCTCTCTGTTAAACAGAAATTGGGGAAAAAAATAAACAGGGGGGCTAATTATTCAGGGGGGCTAATAATTCTGACTTCAACTGTATATCTAATAACTAAAAGGAGGTTTTTATGATATCATGAGCTCTGATTTAAAACAAATAAAACTGAATTCATCTCTAATGGTAGAGCTCTATTTTACACTAGGGCTGGCCAATAAATCGATTTTATCGATGTTAAGTTCACATCGATTTGTTTGAATAAAAATCGTTTTTCACCCTAATAGCTGAGGCTCCCCTCTGGGCTCCCGTAGTTCCTCAGTCATAGAAACACACAAACAACATGCAACGAGCAGAGGAGAACTGTTGCGCTCTTTCAAATAAAATGAAATGAAAGACCACACGGACGCACAATTAAGCCTTACAAAAAAAGGACATCATTCTGAGCATCCACCGCGGATACCTTGTATTCTCACAGTGCGAAGTAATGTTAATGGATAAGACACTTAATGGAGAAGACACATATATGAAAGGAACTGTTACCAGGTATATACAATGCAAATATAATGTTGGATTCCACCATTGCTGTTTCCAGATAAATGACATGACCCAGTCGCAAAGACGTTACTGTAAATATCAACACTGATGAAACTCACTCTGGGCACTAGACTAATCTACCAGATTCAGTGACCCCACGCAAATAAAAGCGATAAAATTCAACCCACTAACCTAATTTGAGTAATTTTTATGAATTGATAACACAAAATAAAAATAAATAAACCTCTAAAAGCCTTATAAAACCCATAAAAGTCCATTATAAATATATACTTGTATTCCATTATAAATATAGCCTGTGAAATTTGATCTTTTTTCCTTTCTTTATATCCTATAACTACAATTATAATAAGGTTACATAGGTTAATAACCGACTTCCGGTTATGGCGAGGTGCTGAGAGGTTACAACTTTTTATATCTGCTACTAGTTTGTGATTAATCATACAATACCAACCAGAACTGTATTTAAAGTTTAGCAACTCGAATATAAAAAGTATTGGTAGGTAAAATGTCACGCAAAGGTGTCAAGAAAGACAAGAAAAAGACCAGAAATGAAGATGAATATTCCGAGGGTCAAGAAACTAATGACGCATGGCAGCTGGAGGCCCTGACGAAGATGATGACGAAATAGTAACTTCGGGTGGAAATAACAAAGATATTATGAAAGCTACAATGTCCTTGAAAAGTGGACTTTATAAGAAAATTGATGGAGTCAAAGCAACAATTACGGAGATAAGGAGATAAAGGAATGCACAGGGCGTATAGCACAAGCGGAGCAACACATTTAGATTTTTTTTGGGTCATATCGCCCTGCCCAACTTCACACTTTTGCATCATTCATTATATAACTGCAACAACTAAACTTTCTGCACTAATAATCTGTCTTTCAATCAGTGCTAATCTAAAATGAACTCGCACATCTTTCATAACCTTTAGACCTCAGATCTAATCCTCTAAAGTTTTCTAAGTATAATATCAGCGTTTAAATGAAATTGGGTATAAAGGTAAAAACATTAGATGTTCTTTTTAACTTGTTAAACTTTTACCATCAGTAATATCCACATAATCGGTTTCAGGTTGAGTGCTTAAGGTTCTCTAAGCACTTTTTATAACACTACGGGGAAATTAACAGAGCACGAATCTCCTACAAATGTTCTTACGCCTGAGATTTAATCCAAAATATAGAATCCTATCAGTTTAACTCAGTACACCCTCTCAGGTTCCTCTCCTTTCCAAGAAAAGCTTCGTGAACTTCAAGAAATTTAGATTAAGCCATAACTTAAGAGGCAAGGAGTGAGCTACACTTAAAAGGTGTGTAAATGTCAAGTGCTTTAATACAGCCATAAATAAAAGAGATAAAATAAAGAATATGAATCTGGTGTCACAGAGAGCGGTGGCACAGACGTGTCTATCTGCGGGAATTAAGAGATTATAGCGAAATCTCAGCATCACTTTTTCGGTGGGCTCACAGCAGATAGCACCTAATTCCTGTCTGGAATCCACTGGGGTCAATCGTCGACAAATGGAGAAGTGGAATTTGCGGGTTATTGGCAGAGGATCTGTAATAGGGCTGACATTTACCATCAGCCTCTCCCTGATAATAATGACCATTTCTATGTGAAGCACAAAAAGAAAAGCTGTCCTGAACACCATTACACGATAAAACCCCAAGTTCATAAGTGTGGATCAGTCAAGGACAGGAATTAACTTAAGGTACAGGGAATTTTGGAGTGGATGGCTCACCTTCAACCCCTCCTTAGGCTCCAGTGAGTGCTGCACGTGTCCCACTTGCAGCCCTTTCAAAGGCAGGTCAATGGCAAGAGATAATTAGCACATAACGTATGATTAGCTGCATAAAGACATTATAAAAATGGACTATCCTTAGGGCAAGGAAAGGCGTTTCAGTACAAGCATACACTTGAAAGACTCAAGAGGGTGAAAAATGTGATCTCTAAGATGGAGGAAAGACTGGAGAATTTTACATAGAAGACGTTCACTGTTACATTAATGTAGCAAGTAATTAACAAACAAATATGGCAGTTCAGCTGATGTCAGGATTTCAAAAATGGAAGAAAAAGAAAATCATATATTGACATATGTATGCTGCAAGTTAGTAACATGCAAATAATAACTGGGTGGGAGAAAACAAAAAAAACATCTGTGCATCCATTGTTTTCATACTTCTGTGTCAGAAGGTAAATATAAGCAAAAAAAATTGTAGAAGACAAGTGTGGTAGAAAAACACAGAAAATAATGCAACGCCATGTGCCACTAATAATGAATGTTTGCCTCTTCAGCTGTTGCTAGGGGTACAGCAGATATTTTGCAAAAATAAGGGTAGGCTTTGGGGGGTTTCAAAAATACAGCTTCATTTACTACACTTGGCATACAAAAGCATACCAAAACCATTTGTGCAGGAAGAAAAATATTATTTTGAATCTTGTAGTCAGCCAGTGGAGTTGCTGTGTAATTATATATAAACATCTGTCGAGCACTCATAAAAAATGTTTGCTTTTAGTAAAATGTAAATGGCTATATTTTATATTTGCAAGTAGAGCTGCACAATATATCGTTTCAGCATCGATATCACATTGTATGCATTCACAATAGTCACATCCCAAAGATATGCAATATCCAGTTTGAATTATAGTTGACCAGGAACCACAGAATTGTATTTATTTGCTGAATCTACATGGAATTTATAGGATTTATGCAAAAAAAAAAAAAAAATTCTTACTTTGAATTTTGTCTTGTCTCTAGTCCAAATATATACACATCAAAGCGAAAACAAGATTATTTAACTTAGCCCAGTGTACCCTTGATAATTACCCTAAAACAAGCAAAAAAATATATATAAATATTCTCATTCATTTATTTCTTCTGACAGTGAAAACTAACAATTTTTTTTATTTAGTCTAAACCTTTTTTTTATATATATTTGGACTAGAAACAAGACAAAAAGAATAGCATTTGTTTGCGTTGTGATTTCATTTATGTACCTGAATACTGTAAGACTGTTTAGAAAACCATCAAAAAGTGGTTTTCAAACTGTCTTGTGAAACTATTCATATTGCAAGCAAACAGTGTTTTTATGCAAGCAAACCATGTGCTTAATGCAAATATACACTTACTGGCCACTTTATTAGGTTCACCTGTCGGACTGCTCTTTAACGCAAATTTCTAATAGGTCGATCTAATGGCAACAACTCAATGCTTGTAGGCATGTAGACATAGTCAAAACAAATGGCAGGTAGGCAAGTGACTTTGAATGTGGCATGGTTGTTTGTGCCAGATGAGCTGGTCTGAGTATTTCAGAAACTGCTGATCTACTGGGATTTTCACACACAACCATCTCTAGGGTTTACAGAGAATGGTCTGAAAAAGGGAAAATATGGAGTAGTTAATTCCAGAGGTCAGAGGAGAATGGCCAGACTGGTTGAAGCTGATAAAAAGGCAACAGTAACGCAAACAACCACAACCGAGGTATGCAGACGAGCATCTCTGAACGCACAACACGTCCAACCTTGAGGCGGATGGGCTAAAGCAGCAGAAGACCAGGTGCCACTCCTGTCAGCTAAGAACATGAAATTGAGGCTACAAGTCTCACAGTCTCATCAAAATTGGAAAATAGAAGATTGGAAAAACGTTGCCTGGTCTGATGAGTCTCGATTCGGATAGTAGGGTCAGAATTTGGTGTCAACAACATGAAAGCATGGATCCATACTGCCTTATATATCAATGGTTCAGGCTGGTGGTGGTGGTGTAATGGTGTGGGGGATATTTTCTTGGTACAATTTGAACCCATTGGTACCAATTGAGCATCGTGTCAACACCACAGCCTACCTGAGTATTGTTGGTGACCATGTCCATCCCTTTGTGACCACACTGTACCCATCTTCTGATGGCTACTTCCAGCAGGATAACACGCCATATCATAAAGACAGTGATACTGAGTTCACTGTACTCAAATGGCCTCCACAGTCACCAGATCATAATCCAATAGAGCCCCTTTAGGATGTGGTGAAACAGGAGATTCGCATCATGGATGTGCAGCCAACAAATCTGCAACTGTGTGATGCCATCATGTCAATATGGACCAAAATCTGAGGAATATTTCCTTGTTGAATCTATGCCAGGAAGGATTAAAGCAGTTCTGAAGGCAAAAGGGGGTCCAACACGATACTAGTAAGGTGTACCTAATAAAGTGGCCAGTGAGTGTATATAATGAAACCAAAAATAGATTTTAGTTAAAGCCTGTGCACAAAATATATGCATTGCTTTTTCTCAAATCCTCAAAAGAAACCTAAAGAACTTCACATCAGGCAGTTAAAAATAAAGATGTTCATCCAGCATGACCAGACTCGGCTCCAAGTCGAGCCTCTTCAAACTTGGCAAATATCACAATTACAATTCAGACCTAGAAAACACTTCTTTCTAAGACCGCAACTAAAGATGCCAGCAGATAGACGCATTTCTGCATTCAGTGGACAAAAAACAGCAAGGCTACTGAGAAACATAGTTACAGGCAAGAAGGCAGAGACGGATCAGCTCCCAAAGTCTCAATAACGCAGCCGAAAAGCCCTGCTGAACTCGAGAATGTTCTTCACTGGTCACTTCACATCACCAGTCGCTGAGCTTACCCTTTCCCTCCCGAAGCAAATTAGTTTTAGGGACACCCTCCGGGTTGATGTGTTTCAGGGTTTAGACAAGTAAATGCGGATTTGATTGCTTGTCGATGTCCAGCGGTGACCTCTCAGCATCCCGCTGGTCAAGAGAATTAAGAGGCGAACAGAATGACACCGCTTCCCTCACCAAGACCATAGAAAAAGATCCTAGACTGGACTAATAAAGCTTGCCAATCTGGCAACCGCTGAGCTTTTCATTTCTCTAGCTTCAGCGATGAGAATCACTTGCTGTGACCCACTACTTAAGACTCCACTGACATTTACTCCAAGAGAGAGGATGGTGTTGTGTCTACAATGACAGTCGCGTGGCAGTAATATGGTGTGAGAGTATTAAAAACTGACTGTGTGAATGGACTTGGTGGCTTGCAGTAACTACTTTCTTTATTACTTCAAAAGTAATGTCTGATGTTCTATTAACATTTAGGTATTTGCCAAAACACCTAGAAAGAAATGTGCGATATAAAGCATGGTGATGCTGATAAGTGTATTGCAAAGTGTTCAGGATTCATAGACAGAGATGAATGTGTGGATAAATCCAAGGCTGGATATTTCAGAAGATTAAATGACCCTCAGCAGTACACAGTGTGAGGTACAAAATGTTAAAAAGAAGTAGTTATTGGATGCAGACTGAGGCCAAAATCAAACAAGAACAGCTATAGCCTCAGGTTTGAACAACCACACTTTCAAGAGAAATGGTGGAAGTAAGAAGCACAGTAGAGAGTCCCTGTAAAATGAAAGCGGGTTCAGCAGAGTTGATGAGCAGGCAATGTGCTTTTTTAGCTTGCCCATTAAAATCACTGCCAATTAATTCCTGTCACTGTTAGAGAACTGAACACACATGTAGTATTTTACACTAAGGAAGCTAATTGGGTGTTTTCAAGAGTAAGAAACTGGACAGAGGTTAGAGAGATATGGTAAGGAAAGCGCATACAAAAGTTAGTTAAATTAGTGAAGTGATATGCGGAGAAATGTTAAGCATGAAATCATTAATATTAAATTAGTCTAAAAATGAATAAAATAAATGAATCTGTAATGGCTGGTCAGGATAAATATTGAATGATGGGTCCATATAAAGGACAGGTAGAGACAGATTAATGAATTTCAAGAAATTACATTTGTAATTTGGTTTTATTCACCTATTTTAGCTTTGTGTTTACCTGCATACGTGTCTGTGTGTTAACAGAAGCATGTACATTTGCATAGTTTTTCAGGTCTGCATTTACTGCTGAAAAGTCACATTAAACTCAGGCTACGTGCTTTAATTGTAAGAAAATAATTTTCAGTGGCCACAAAAAAATTATTATAATTGAACAGAAGTAATTTAAATCAGTTATGCTAACTTACTTTTACCCAATTTGTTACAATACTACAATTACCAATCAAATATATAAATCATTAATTAATTAATTAAACAGACGATTACATTTGTGGGGTTGTGGAAAAATAAAAAATTAAGGTTGGGTCATTCACCAACTACAATAATAATCTACGACTAGGGATGAAACAATTAACCAATTTCACCATCAACCGCACTTTAATTAGTCATGGTTAAAGTGCTTCTCAACACTGCGTTTCTGTACAGAACAAAAACTGCTTCAACTAATCAAAGTTATGCCAACTGTATGCTAGTTTAAAGTTCTGAGCTTGTAGATGGAGGGTAATAAGCACACACACTGGATTACCTATGGATGGGGCTATTATCTAAGGGCCATTCACATATTGCATCTTTTGCACGCTTGTGCTTTCCAGGAGAACCTAGTTTAAAATAGGCATTGGCCGGATAACCTTGGATAAAAATATCACGGTTTCAAGGTATTGTGATTAATGCTCTAAAATAAGATATTTTTAAATGTCTGGGTAAAAAAAAAAATCTTTTTCCCCCATTGAACAAAATACATTTTATTTTAGAAAACATTTATAATATTTTGGAGCAGCAAACTTGTCAGGCTAAATAATTGACTTCTGCTTTCTTCATTAGTTTCAAAAACAGATTTCTTTACAACACATAAAAAAACATTTAAAAAATAAATAAAATACATATATCTTAGGAATAGTATAACAGAAAATTTTAGCGGTTATAAAACATTGACTTTTCCAAACCACGGTAAGCCTTGAAAACAGTTATCATCCCATGCCTAGTCGAAAACATCTGCCGCAAGCCATGTGACAAGTACTGACCGATCAGCTTCATACTTTGTATGGAATATACTCATTTCTACTCTGGTCCAAAAAGGGAAACTAAATACAAAATGAAAATACCAAACAATATTGTAACAGTAGTTAATCAAAAGTTCCTTTAATACAGGTTCAGCAGCCCTTGACTACATTTCTTCTCTTTAAAAGGGAAATACTTAAATGATTAAATTCTAGATTTACATTAGACAAATACAATTTTTTTCCTATTTTTTTTATTTATTTATTCATTGTTCTGTCATTTATTTTCAGTGTAAATTGATTACTTTTGTTTAATATTTATGTTTTAATATTTTAAGAGCAAATATAAATCGACTATTGTTCGTTTATTATTATTTTGTGTTGTATTATGTGGTTACTGAGCAGCAATAAATAACATTTTAAAATATAAGTTTTCATGTGATTTTTTAAACTAGTAGTGTTTTGAAATGAATGAATGCATAATAATTACGATAACCATGAAATCAGGTATATTGGTCAGACTATAATTGTACAACCAAAATCTATAATCGTTGCATCCCTATGTACAACTACAGAAATGTGAGTGTGAAAGAAACTCAAAGGTTTCCTTCAACAACAGAGTAGAAACTATCCTAAAATAACTCAAGCCTATCTCAGCTTTAGAATGGAAATGCGGAAAATTGGCTGAAACAAGGCTAGGCATTACATAAAACATAAAAAACATAATTCACTATTTTGTTGGCCTCTTTACAAAATTCAATCAATATTTACATTCACAGTCGTTTTTCCACAAATACTGAATATATAAGGTAAACCAAGGTGCAAAGTTCTGTCTCCTGCATCAGACACGCTGACTTCTCTGGAAGTGGTGTATTTGTACAGAGCACCAAGCTATGCTACATCTGTGTAGACGATTATTCACACCTGTGCTCACTGTATCCATCTTCATCACCACTGGCAGCTCCTACTGAAAAACTGCATCACCAACTTGGTATGAGATGTGGGATGTTGTGTGTTTGTGGTCGGAGACTAAAGTAGCGGGAGAAAAACAAAGGCTGAGAGAAACAATACTCACAGAGGAACATATGCTTCAGATTATAATGATGAATAGAACTTTACAGGAACAATCGTAGGTGGTGTTTTTCTATAGAACATGACAAAGCTCAGAATAGCTGAAGGTACCAGATGACAAATATTCATATTCTCATCTCCATATATAGACAGATTTATACAGGAGAAAGACACACGTGATGAATAAGTCTGACTTAGGGCCAGATATGCACACGCTCATGCTTTCTACACCTCCCTTTCTTCATGTGTTCAATACTTTTTTTTTCCCTGGGTCTTTTCATTTTATTAAACATAACTTCATTTGTAAACTAATTAGATTTGTTTTCTTTACATATGTGAATTTCTTTGGTTGTTAGCAACTAGGCATGGGCCGGTATAAGATTCTAACTTTATGATAACCTTGTATAAAAATATCACGGTTTCACAGTATCAAAGAATCGTGATTACTGCTCTAAAATATATTCTTTTCAAAAGTCTGGGTAAAAAATAAAAACTTTTTCCCCTTTGAAAACAATATATTTTATTTTTTGAAAGACTTTGACAATATTTTGGAACAGAAAGCATGTCAGGCTAATAATTCAAATGTAAAACTGTAAAAAATCTTATGTGCTATTTACTAAAAAAAATTGTGGTAACACTATTGCACGTATTATTTTTAAGTAAATTTCAAGACTTGATTTTTTTAGCAAAAACCACTTGAATGAATCATGTGAAAATTACTAAATGTTTTGAGTGATAAATGAAGATTTTAATATTATTAGCGGAATGTGCTTTTATAATTTAAGCTAATCCACCACCATTTACTCATATTTATTTTTTTAACGAAAACCACTTGAAAGAATCATGTGAAAATGACTAGTTTTTTAAGTGATAGGTGATGATTTTAATATTATTAGTGGAATGTGCTTTTATAATATATGCAAATAAATCACCATTTACTCAAATTAATTAATGAAAATTACTCATTCATAAAATGTCAAATATTTAATGTATAATGAAATACATACACAATACATTTAGGCCAAATATCATTTTATTACATGTTACACTGATAACAAAATGGTACAATATGTTAAACAAATCTATGTAAAATTTACAGCAAGGTTAATCTCTGATAAAAATTCCTTTATCCATGTTATGGAAAAAACTGACCTGTCAACTTTCCTTTGTAGGAATAGTCACATTTTAGACAATATTTGACAGAATTTGTGTATTGCAAACTTAATATTCGTTTCTTTGTAAGTGATTTTAATTTGTGGAATATTTGTATAAATCCAGTTCAGCGATTCTAGATTTTCCAGGCTAGCCATGACTCACTTATCCTCCAAGACAATGCAGAAGTCCTCATGGTTGGTCATCCCTCTGACAGACAGCAATTCTCTGTGCATTCCCACACTGTAAAATAAACATTTACGTTTATTATATTGAGATTATGCAGTTGTACATTTCAAATGTTTAAGGTTTACTAAAACACATTAAGGAAATATATTAATGAAATAAACCATTTCTTTTTATATCTGTGAACAGTAATTCTTCATAATGTTTGAGTAGATATTGCTGACTGACACAAATACACAAGTATTTTGACTTATAATGGACAGGGTGTTTAAATGTATACTAGTGTACAGACATTTATAAAAACAAACCATGTTTATACAAGGAATAGTGCATTCAACAGTGTAATGCTTGAGCTATATTTTTTTTGTAAGCATGCAAAAATATAAAATGCAGTTTTCTGAAGATCGTAAATATCTGAAACAGTTTGAGACACTTACATTGCACTACTGGATGAGCTCTTCCTCTTATTCATACAGATAGACCAGCAACAGAGGACGACATCTCTCGATTCATCCCTGATTTAATGTGAGGTCTGATGCTAAAAAGTGTAGAAATTAGTAATAATAATAATAATAATAATAATAATAATAATAATACACAAATAACATTATTAAAAATACCTGATGTATGGCACCCATTCTCTTTATCAAAATCTGCCTCAATAAACTGCTCCTCTTTAGTGGGAAAACTCTGCAAACGTTTTCATCATTAAACTGAAAAATGAAGCAAACAAATATTAGTATTTATGTACAGTATTATATATAAACAGTTCATTACATTACATCAGCAATGCTGTAAAAGGAACCTTATGAAATGGAAAAGCACTAGCTGTGCATAAACCCCATTGAATAGCTAGCTAACTTAGCTTAGCTTAGATTTACCACTTAACAAGCTCACTGTTCTTCGTCTGCTTAACTGTTGCCTGATCGTTGCTGTTAAATATTACGATGCAAATAATTTGTTCAACTTCATTATATAATTCAGAATGAACATTGAAGCAAATCAATTTCAAATAGGAATGGGTGGTTAAAAATACCCGTGTATCCTTATATACATCATATGGCAAAAACTAAGCTCCTGAACAAGTTTGAACAGCATGTGTCTTTCCTGAAAGTGCTTAGGCTACTTAAGACAATAAAATGATAAACTGTAAATGATAAAATGCTTACCTCTTAACATGCTCGCTGTTGATCTGCTCCTTCAAAATATCGTCTGATCACTGCCGTTGTTGAGATTCAAATGCAAACATCTCAATCAAATCCACATAATTGAGTGAATTTTCTTAAAATTAACGTGAAGCCATCTTTCCTCAATATTATTAGCTTAACTGGTTTCTCAAATTAAGCTTAATAATTGCACTAGTTTGCCTAAAAAAAATAAGTAAAATTAAAATCTTAGTTATATTAGCGAAATCTTCTTAATATTTTATAATAAATCCAGAATATCAATTTTTTAAACAAAATATGCTCATTATTTTTAATGACCACATTAATTTTTTTAATGAAAATTACAAGCCTCAAGATTCATGTCTTGATTTGTTTCAAAAACACAGATTTCTTTACAGTTTAAAACGGCATCTTTGAATATTTTTTTCTGCTGGAGATACTGTTGTCCTAAAAAACAAAAAAAAGGAAATAAAATCCTTAGTAACAGAAAATTTTGGCGGTTTTAAAACCTTGACTTATCCATCCCGCGGTATACCTTGAATACGGTAATCGTCCCATGCCTATTACCAACAACCGGAGCTAAGATTTCAAATCAATAACACCTTTAGTAATATGTTTTCTGAGAAAAATGGTGATGTGTTGAATACTTAGTTCCATGTGTACATTTTTTATTCAACATAACAATTTTTTTTTTTTTTTTTTTACACAAAACAATTGTCATGCAAAGGAAGTGGAGAAGAGAGTCTATTAATTTGCTAAAAAGTTAAACAACAAAAGTGGTGCGGCTTCGGTTAGTTGTTATTTGATAGGGACATGACTAGCATAGGCTAGTTTTCAAGTCAGATGCAGTATTTTGCACTTCTTTCATTTTTACCTCACACAAATCCACTAGTATTCCTTTACTTGCACACTATTAGTGAGATATTTAATAGAAGAAATTCCATTACATTCAAAAATCATCATGTTTCCAGTGCTCCAGGTTATGAGCAGCCTAGTAAAATGTCAGTTTAAAGAATAAAAAATAAATAAAAAATAATAAAAAATCAGTTTAAAGAATAGATAATGTGAATGTGACTAGAGCTGCACAATATATGATTTCAGCATAGTTATCGCAATGTTATCATTTCGAGGATACGCAAAGTTAAGTCTGGATTATAATTTATCATTTCGCAAGTGTTTTAAGGCCTGTGACTCAGTGAGATTTAAAAGCATTCAGGTTTAAGAAATTGCAACTTAGACATTTTAATAATGATTAATTTCATTGAACAGTTTACAAAACGAAGACTACGCAGTATTATTTTACATTTAATTCTTCAATTAATGTATAACTGAATGCAGGTTGACTCCTCTGAAAACAATAAAATGCTGTTTATTTTATTTCTATATCTTTCTTTATTGAATTTCTCTATGCTTGTAGATTATTATATTTTATGCAGTCCTATACAGAATCGTCCCAAACCATCTAAAATTATCTGTTTTCCAAATAAATATTAAACTCATTTAGTGAAATTGTATTCATATCGCAATATATAGAATAATTATTGCAGAATAAAAATATATAAATGTTAGATGTTTCCAATACTGTGCAGCCCTAAATGTGACTATAAAAAGCTAAAATATACACAAGCATGGCTTTATCAATTCTATGACAAACAGAATTTATCACACCAGTAATGTTTTCCACGCACAGTAAAACACTTTTGCAAGAGGACAACAGATCTGCACATGGGGAAAGAGCACATCTACTGTGTTTTAATCTGCCATGTAAAAATCATAGGAAAAAACTATTAGACTGTCCAAACTGGTCGAAGGTGGTAAAGGAGCTGAGCCGAAAGGCAAAGTTCTCAATTTACATTCTTACTCTCACCTATGGTCATGACCGAAAGGACAAGATTTCGGATACAAGCGGACAAAATGAGCTTCCTTCACAGGGTGGCAGGGCACACCCCTATAAATAGGGCGAGGAACTCTGTCACCTGAGAAAAGCTCGAAGAGCTGCTGCTCCTCCACATCGAGAGAAGCCAGCCGAGGTGGCTCAGGCATCGGTTTCGGATGCCTCCTGGACGCCTACGCAAGGAGGTGTTCCCAGGCATGTCCCACCAGGAGGAGGCCTCGGAGAAAACAAAGGACACGCTGGAGGGACTATGTCTCTTGGCTGGCCTGAGAACTTCCCCCCGGAGGACATGAAAGAAGTGTCTGGGAAGAGGGAAGTCTGGGGTTGTCCTAAGACTGCTGCCCCCGCAACCCGGAAAAGTGGATGAAAATGATTAAATGAATGAATAAATGAATGAATGAATCTGTCCAAAGATCATAATCAGTCATTGGGTCTTTCAGACTAAAGAAGTCTGTTTGCGTTAACATAACCATACTATATTGTGACCATTTTATTAGAGATAAAGCAGCAGCTACGCTAATTACTTTCTTTATTCTCCATTTTCACCTGGGGATACTCTTCCCGAGGCCCTCAGACTATGCAGAGTCACTGATTCGATCCAAGATCAACGACGAGATGATCCTAAGGTTTCCATATCCTGGACCAGGCCGTATCCTGAGCAGCTACTGTGGTGGTCATGGAGGAGTGGAGAACATGAGACTGATTCCTGTGACGCTCCAGAGACAGACGAGTTTTCGCTGAGGCCAGCTTCCAGCCTCCGCCACTGAAACTGCAGCTCTGCACAAGACGTTTGGCCAGCGGAGAAATTAAAATGATCATGCCCAACTGAGCCTGGTTTCTCTCAAGGTTTTTTTCTTTACTTTCGCCATTAGTGAAGTTTTTTTTCCCTCTCCGCTGTCGCCACTGGCTTGCATGGTTCGGGATCTATAGAGCTGCGCATCGTTGGATTTGCTCTTCAGTATTTGGACTCTCAGTAGTGATTATTAAACCACACTGAACTGAGCTAAACTGAACATAACTTAAACACTACAAACTGAACTACACTGTTCCTATTTACTATGACCCTTTATGTGAAGCTGCTTTGACACAATCTACATTGTATAAGCGCTATACAAATAAAGGTGAATTGAATTGAATAGATGTTCTCATTTAAATATGTATCCTAATATTAAATCTAAATTAATCAAAAAATGTTAGTTTAAATAAACCAAAACACTGTAAAAAAAAAAAAATCCTTAAACTACATCATATAAACAAAGAACAGTCAGTATTGCCAACCCTCTGTTCTATCCTTGGTAACAAAAACACATACAAGTTTAGAACACTACAATAAGAAAATTTCAGTCAATTTTCAGCTTTTAACACCCTCCCTTTTCTGCATAGAGTATCTGCATTGTGAAGCAAAAAGGTACACCATGTCTATTTTCATGTTTCTTTAGGAGATCTTCCAGGGATACCCCCATGCTGCACAGCTGCCAGGCCATTAAAAGCAAAAGGGGGGAAAAAAGAACTAATTAACCAGTTAATAAATGAGTGGGCATTGCTGTCAGTGCCGAGAGCACACTGTTGGCTATTTACATAACCTTTAGAAGAGTCTGTGAATTTCCATTTTCTCTCTATGCTGAATAAAACATTCCTAATTTGACTGATGAATGTTGTGACTGCCTAATGGTAGCGCTGTCCTTGGAACGGAGATCAGCTCAGCGTGCCTGTCCCTGTATTTTAATGAATCTAGGGGAAACGTGCAGACTAGAACACACATACACATTATGCATGGATCTTAAAACTAACCCTATTCATTACCTCAAGTCTTAATTGTTTTGCTTTTTTAATTTTCTCCATTTTCACTCTGCTCTTTTATCCATGCTGGATGTCACCTAAAGCAAGATAGCATTACCATCTAAAAAGGGCCACAGTCAACCTGTGACAAAGACTCTGTGATTTAGTTGAGAGTACTTTTTGTATTTCAAGTTAAAGAGTGCTGTTTTGTCGTGCCTGTAAATGAACAAAGCTTTTGATTTACTGTGATTTGTTTGCTTTACTCTACCTGACAAAAGTCTTGTTGCCAATCCCAGTTGTAAGAGCAATAAATAATAGCTTGACTTCTAGTTGATCATCTGGAAACGTGGCAGAAGGTAGATTTTCCTGTTGAACTGCATCCCAGCTGTCACAAATACTGCAGAAGACCTATTAAAACCAGCATGGACCCAATATTCTCACAAAAAGATTCTGTGAAACTTGAAGGAAAAATCATGGTTTGGGGTTACACTCAGTATGGGGGCGTGCGAGAGATCTGCAGAGTGGATGGCAACAAAAACAGCCTGAGGAATCAAGACATTTGTGCTGCCCATTACATTGCAAATCACAGGAGAATGCAAATTATTCAGCAGGATAGCACTCCTTCTCATACTTCAGCTACAGGATTGGGCAGCCCAGTCACCAGATATGAACATTATTGAGCATGTCTGGGGTAAGATGATGAAAGAGGCATTGATGATGAATCCAAAGAATCTTAATGAACTCTGGGTGTCCTGTGCCCTCTAGATAAGCATAATCTAGAGGCCTTTCACTTTCATATAAGCCACCTCTGATACCAAATGATCAACTAGACGTCCAGTTATTATTTGTTGTTCCTAAAACTTGGATAGGCCACAGGACTTTTGTCAGGTAGTGTACAGTTGCTAAAAAAGCTACACTGCTAATAATGAGTCAAAAGGCCATTACAAAGAAATGGCTTAAGGAAGACCCTTCATCTGTAGGTGAATGGCATGATATTGTAAAAGAGAACAATTATCATAAAATGTCTTCATACTGAGGAAAGTGGTTGAGAAGAAATATAATGTTTTAAATTAATTATGGTCTTCTTTTATTTATATGTATCTGGATTCCCCTCCCAAGAGATTTTTGATCTTTGATTTATATAAAAAGCTACATGGTCAAGCTAGCAACACGCGTTTGACAAAACATTATTGCAGGTTATTTATTTATTTATTCAAAGTTCTTTGTAAAAGGCTGGCCAAGGTTATGCACCAAGTGATGGTGTGATAAGGTCAAAACACAATGGTCTTTTTCAATAACTACAATCTTTTTAGAGGCGCATTTTTTTCAAAATTGAATTATGACCAACGTCATATGTTCACCTTCAGGTCTTCAAATGGTCAGAAAAAATAAAACAGTGACCTTCAGCTTTGAATACCTTTGTTGCCAAATCACCCTGCAACCACCATAAAAACTCTTTCAACAGCACAGTGACAACTTTCACATGCAGTCCATGATGCACTGCTTCAGAAGCAACCAACATACAGCATTCAATTGTTTTGTCAGCAACCCTCTAAAATAAAGAGTAAACCCCAATATTTCAGTAGATTTTTTCAGTTGCTCTTTCTTATATTTCAGTTGTTCTTATACTATGCAAATACAACTATTGAAATAAGATAGAACAATTATTTATAATAAAAATATTTAAGAATTATCATATTCATTTAGCAAATTATTTCATCTAAAGCAACCAGAAATAAACTACACAATTTACCATAAAGAGTCTAACAGTAAGTGCTAATAATACAACATTTTAGACACTGTTAAAAATACAAACTGGAACATTCTGGACATTCTTTTATAAAAAGTTATGAAATTGCTTTATTATTATTATTATTATTATTAATATTAATTATTATTTATTACTACCTACATCATCATCATTTAAATTAAAGATACTTAAGTTCAATGATTTGGTTAAATTTAAAACAGCACAATTTATGTTTAAAGATAGAAATAAACTACTTCCAAAATGCATACAAACGTTTTTCGAAGAACGACAAGCGGGATATAATCTGAGAGAAGAACTAAATTTTAGGAGGTTGAAAACAAGAACAACTTTGAAAAGTTTGTGCATGTCTGTCTGTGGTGTAAAACTATGGAACAGTCTAGATCTGACTCTCAAACAATGTCAGGATATTAATCAATTTAAAAAGTTATATAAATATATATTATTAAAGAAATATAACGATGAAGGTGATTGAAAAGGTAGAAAAAGAGAAAGGTATGATGAAATTTTAATTAATGGCTATTTGCAGTACTAGGTTTTTTTGTCTGTACTTTGTTTTTTTCTCTGGGTTTATGTTACAAGGTGTAGGGGTGCAGATGGAACCAAACATATAGTTTGTCGGATATGCCAAAAGGATAGAATGTGTTCATGTGAAAGGAGGAGATAAGTAAAGGAAGAAATAAGTTTAAGTAATAGACGAATGATGTATGTGGTAATGGGGTGGGAAAATAATAAGCTTGTGCTTCATCCCACTCCATTTTCGACCATGTTGAGATGTATTTTTTGTTAATGATATTTTGTGTATGATACTTTGTTCGAAAATAAATAAATCAAATCACTATTATTATTATTATTATTATTATTATTATTATTATTATTATTATTATTAGTGCAGCCCTAACTTAAAGTTTTTTAAGCCTCTAATTTTAATCTTTAACCAAAGTTAGATGAAATATCGTACTTTATCTTTACTCCCACTATTCTGTGTTCAACACCTCATCTTCTTTGCTGCTGACACAGGTTTTGTGATGGTTTTAGATCTTAGTCATTCAATATTTTAAAAAAATTTGTATAGATCCTACAGCAGTTTTCACAGCAGTTACTAAGCCATAAAATGCATGGCTTGTAGCAACAATATTAGACATGCTAATGAGGAAGAAAGTGAACGAGACACTAGGCTGCTTAAACCCTTATTATTCGGTAACTACGACTCCCAATTATTCTGATTTCACAACACAATACAGATACTCGGTGTGGTTTATTAGTGCTGTCAATCATTAAACCTTACTTGCAAGCACACACATGCAGTACAATCAAAAATGCCATTTGGTGCAAAAAAAGGGCTAGTTCATCCAAAAATGTAAATTTGCTTATGATTGAATCATGGTCAGATGCGGGATGGACAAACAGGAAACAAACAGATGCATGGATAGACCAGTAAGTGATCGGAAAGACAGACTGATTGACTGACAAAGTTGGATGGACAGAAGGACATGTAGACGCTACAGATGAACAGACAGGCAAGGGCGCGGATGGAATCACCCTTAAAGCATCCTAGTTAACATTCTTCTACCCAATCAAAGTTACTTTAAAAGATGTACTGGCTTTTTCAAGTACTGCAATAAAGTAGCGAAGTGATGTGTTTTCGTAAGAAATGTGTCCATATTTTAAACTCTGTCCTGCTTGAAGGTCCGGTGAGTGCATGCAGATTTTACATTTATTTTTTAGAAGTTTTGATTAGTGTTGATTTAAAATGCAATAAATGTGTTAATATATTGTGTTAATAAATAAATGTGTTAATTAAACTTGACAAAACAAGGAATTTGATTAATTGGTCACCATATAAGACTGATGAAATGTCGATCCCCTGGTGCCATGACAAAATTTTGTGCACAGTCGAAATACAGCTAGTTTTCCAGCATGTAACTTTGCCAACCGCTATTATTTCTTTTCACAATCAAGCGATTGAAGAGTACATATCTGGAGCAGAACAAAAGGGCAAAACTGTGAACGTGGGATATATTTGTCAGTCCCATCAACACACAAGTATTAAAACCCAATAATTACTTCATGGCCAACAATTGTGCGATATTTTGAGGAAGCAGAATGGAGGGGTTAGATTTAGGTTAATATTTGTAATTACCATCCAAGGCATTATCCAGCGAGGCAGATGAGGACCCACGTATTCTAGTAGATTCATTACTTTCAGTAGCATTTCTCTAAATACGTGACACTCACGTGAGCCCTGGTTCATAAATTGTGGAGGTATGGATTATGATGATGGTAATGAAAACATGTTCAGAGTTCACCCTCTTGCTGTGTCTTATCGTTTATACATTCACAGCTCAAATGTGGTTGGTCTTTGTCACTAATGGACATATACTGTGACTAATTAAGGGACAAGTGTTGGTCCGAGGGTGTCTCGGTTATGTGTGCAGTCTGTCTCCATTCATTAGCTATCAGTACACGATGAGTCAACAGCCTCCATTAGCTCATGCTGATATTGTGTCCTCACCATCCACCATTTCAATAATCAGTGCCAACCATCCTCATGGTATGAAGGCAGAGGTACAGGCTGCTATGCATAATGCTTACTGGTCTCAGAAGCAGCTGGCTTATATAGTACTATCACAGTGCTTGTGCAAAATTAAGAGCTTAAAAGTCTGAATTCATCACACGGAAGAGGAACTGGGATCTTGAATTGGCAGAAATATTCACTAAATTGCGAAACAAAGAAATGTGTCTGTGTAGCCACCGGGATGTGTGTTTATTCATCTTGTCTATCCATCTATCCAACCATCCATCCGTGCATCTATCTGTCCGTCTGTCCATTCATCCATCTGTTCATTCATCCATCTGTCCGTCCGTCCATCTATCCACCCATCCGTCCGTCCGTCATTCCATTCGTCCATCTATTCGTTTGTTCATCTGTCCATCCGTTCGTCCGTCTGTCCATACATCCATCCGTCTGTACATCCATCCATCAATCCATCCATCCCACCGTCCATTCATCTATTCGTGTATCCGTCCGTCTAGCTGTCTCCCATCAGTCAGTCCATCCGTCAGTCCATTCATCCATCCATCCATTCATCTGTCCGTCCATCTATCCGTCTGTCCGTACATCCATCTGTCTGTCTGTTCATCCACCAGTCCGTCCGTCCCTCCCTCCATCAGTCCATCCATCCGTCCGTCCGTCCCTCCGTCAGTCCGTCCATCCATCCGTTCGTCCATCTATCCATCCATCCCTAATTCAGTCTTCCCATTCATCAACTAATCTATGCATGCATCTATCTTTTTATCCCTTGTCAATCCACCATCTTTCAACCATCTATCAGTCCATGTCAATCTGACCATCTGTCTGCAGATCAGTCCATCCACCTATTCACTCATTTGTCCATTCTTCTATCCATCCAACCTAATTATCAGTCCATCTGTCATTCCATCCATCCATTTGCCCATTCATCTGTTGATCCATCCATCTATCAGTCTAACTGTTTGCCCATCTACCAGTCTACTGTTCCATCCATCTGTTCCTGCTATCCATTCATCCATTTTATCCAACCCTGCATCCATGCACCAATAAATATGTACCAACTTTAACACTATCTTTAATTTCCAATTGCAAATCAATAATGTTAATCTAAATTCATAATCAGACATTTTAGCTGGAATTTAAAAAGTATTGTGAATGCCACACACTGCAGGCCATCCCAAGCATGTGTTATCCATATTAGAACATCTGAGATTTGTTGCTTCCAGGTCTTTTAATATCACTTAATGAGCACTAAACAAGACCTAATGACAACGCATCAATTGCCAAAAGAGCAAAAGCTTTGACGATGACCATCTATTTCTTGTACAGCAAAAAGTAATTATACCCAGACTCTAGGCTGGCAATGGCAAGGTGAATGTTTTAAAAGGTGAATGTTATTAACAGAGAGAGGGAGAGGAGCCTATGCCAGAATCTATAGTTTCAATTACCAGGCGAGACGAAGGAGCAGCGCCAACAGGAAAGGCTTCACTGAGAGGCAATTATTCGTCAAGAACACGGACAGGGGGTAAACAAGCAGGCCTGAATGTCAGAAGACAAGAGATGGAGAGACTTAGAGATGAAGGAGGGCATGAGCAGGCGAGTATATGAGTGAGAGAGAAATTCCAGGACGTTTCCCACATTTAAAGTAATGTCCATCCATCAAACTAGTCAAGGTGGTGTGAAAAGAACCTTATTTGAGCATGAAAAGGGAAATTTCGAAAACACTAATACATCACTGCCTGTTCTATCTAACAGATTCAATTTTGAAATGAACTTTATGTAAAACCCAAAAGAAAATTTTGTGCAAAACTGCATGTTTTCAAAGTCTGTTGGTTGGTGGGTTGCTTGCATGAAGAGGCAGTCTGAAGTGTCAGGAGAGGAGGGGCCAATCACACCGAACGCTTTTTTTTTCCCCATTCTAAAAACGCAAGGCGCACCACACTGATTTTTTTGGTGACAAGAAAAAAAAGCAGTGCGGTGCACCTTTTATGTTGCTAGGCAATGACTGAATTAGCAGGGTATTGTGCGAGAGTGTTGGTATAATTTTAATATTTAATAATATTGTGAAATTCAAGATTTGTGAGTCAGCACCGGATAACTCAAAACAGCAGTCTGTCCTCCATCTTCAAAAGTCTCCGTAGTTGTCTTGACAAGACAAACACTGCAGTCACCTCAATGGAAACCCCGCCTCTGCTTTCATTTGATTAAAGAATTAAAAGGGTTGACTTTTTCAACTGCGAGCTCACAGCGCGTAACGGCAAAAATGCGAGACGCGGCAGGCAGTTAAAACGCTCGCAAAAAGGCGCATCTCAACACATTCGGTGTGATCGGCCCCTTAGACAGGTTTCTGATTCACCTGAACCTGGGGTATATTAGGGTTAGTGAGTGTTAATTATGCCTCCTTCACACTAGAAGCGATTTTGTAGCTTCCTGTCGCTCTGCGTGGTCTACAGCACGAAGAATACAACCGGCCTCCTCAGGAGCTGAGAGATGATCACGTGAGCTCTCCTGGTTCTCCTATTGGCTGTCCCTCAAGAAAGTGGCTCTTTATTTGCATAAAGTTGAAGTATTCCCAACTTTGTCGTATCGCTCAACACATCCACCTGGTCGGCAACAATCATTGTCGCTCGCGTGGACTGAGGTCGCCGGAAGTTGCTCACTCTTTTCTTGAATCTTGTCGATTCGCTGCTGCGAGTCGCTCGTAGAGTGAATGAGGAATTAGTGGCGAGGCAAAAATGTATTTTGTGAAACCCTATAGATAACCATGTTACGATTTTCTTTTACACATGACTAAAAATAACATGGGAAGGCAAACACTTCTGCAAATGCTTAACCTATAGCTGCACAATATATCGTTTTACCCTTGAAATCGCAATGTGTCACATTGCGGGATGTCACAAACAGTCACATTCCAGGATCTGCAATGTGGAGTCAGGATTCTAGTTTCCACAGTTGAAAACATGCATGATTTGTTGGAGATATTGCAAAGTTTAATCAAAGTTACTACATTGTTTCTCATTTGCATGTGTTTGCATGTCTGTTTCTGAGCGAGTATTTCTAGCCAGTTTAAAGAATCCAGGCATAAGACATTATAATGTTTATGACTATAAAAAAAAAAGAGTGATTGCATTTATATATAAATGCAATGAAGTGTTATTTTACATTTGATTATTTAATTTTTGCCTGAACTTCCATTTGTATCTGTATTTATCAATGCTTGTGGTTGTTTTATTATATTTTATGTAGATGCATTCCCCTGTAAAATCATCCCAATGAATGTAAAATTATGAACTATTTTCATTAGGTTATGAATTCATCCAAATAGAGCCATTAATTTAATCTGGTGAAATTACACTTGATTTCGCAATAGATATCAGAGAAAAATATATATGTTGCAATATCAGGGTTTTTTTTACAATATCAAACAACCCTAGCTTAACCATATTCCTATTCAAAAGCCTTGATTTCTGTAAAACACATTTATTGACTTCAAAAGACCACCAGCATAATTTAACTCAGGAGCATCATTATTTATCTGGAGGAAAAATGCTGGGTTATCTTTAAGGTCTTCTTTTTTTAGGAGAAAATTCAATACATTGTGAGTTTAATCATGATTGTGCAAGGTCTATGAGTTTCAGCACTACAAATGCAGAAAGAGACTCCAGCTGATTGGAGAAAAACCACAGCTCCCGACCAGCCACTCCAAATAGCAAATACAATCCAAATTGAATCATCCTGAAATCTCCAAGCACTCCAAAATAATTAAATTCTCAGTGGAAAGAGAGGAATGGCATTATAATTAAAATCTCTTGTTCTTGTTTCTCTTCTATCGTTTGCAGGCCCTGTAAACGAAGGCAAAGCTAACCGACAAGAGGATTAGATTGGGGAATTAATTTTGGTAAAGAATTTTTTTTTTTAAATGTATTCACCTTGCCTGAATCCTGCATGTAGACTTTCCACTTGTTTGAAGCCATGTTACGCAGTGGAAGAAATAGAGGATTTGTTGAACACACTTTTTTTTTAAACTTGTATGTCAACCTGTCTTGCCAACACACTGGGACTTAAAACATACAAATCATCCCCCAAGTATCATGACTGACAGCTCAAAAAAAAACAATCAAATGAAGATTCAACCAGGCATGTACTGTACTAAATCTACTAGGAAATAAATTTGCACATTTGTTCAGGGATAGGCAATATTTATGATTCAAGTATTTCAAATTTGTATTTAAAATACAAAATAGTAATTTGTATTTGATAGGGTTGATGAAAATGGCTTAATATTTTGTATCAAAATACTTGTATTCTTGTATTTTTTGTAAAATACATAAAATACTTTGCAAGAAGTCTACAGTATATGATGACATCTGATTTTAAAATTCCATGGTTATTTGCCTAAGCTTGGGAACTGAAAACTGATTTGTTTAAACCAATATATCATCTTCACGACACGATTTTCTATATAAAAGTTGTACAAAATGCATGCATCAAAGAGAAACACAAGTTAAATTATCTTTGAATACCTAATCATGTAAGTGAGCCAACTATGGTTTTATTCTAGCTTTAGTGGGCAGCTATTGCTTCCAGCACCCAAGAATCAAGAGGTTTAGTGCCTTGAGTCACTACCCCATCTGCCATAACCAGGAATTGAACCAGCAACCTTTGGGTTACAACTACTGTAGCCAATTCCAACTCACTAACCACTAGGACACAACTTCCTCCCATAGGAAAGTGAGGTTGCAGAGAAAAGCTGTAGCTATCATTGTTTTCACTGAATCAGCTGGTGAAGGAACTGATATAATGGGCCTATTGATGAAAGGTCTTTGAAGAAATTTCATGCTCCATTTTAAAAGTATTTTGTTGTGTTTTCAAAATACAAAATACAGCAGTTTATTTTGATATGTTTGTGGCTACCGTATTTGTACTTAATTTTGATAAACTTAAAATTGATGTATTTGATATTATACTTTAAAATACATTTCAATGTATTTTCCCATCCCTGCATTCACTTTCCTGATGAACACCTAATGCATTTTTCTATTATTTTACCAAACCAACTAACTTTATTTAATTAAATCAAGCAGCAAGTTAATCAGAATTAGGTATATTAAAAATTGCCTTCTCAAACCATTTGTATCAGAGCAATTCCAGCATTGTGGATGTGACATTTGCAGTAAAAACTCAAAACAAACACACAGAGAAAGTATATATTAACATTATATTGAAACAACTCTTTATATTTTCCAAAACAACTAACCACAGAGTTATGGGAACAGAAAAATAGCAATCTGTAAACATTTTTTTTATATTTTAAATGAGGAAAATAAACATGCGTTATGGACGTGAAGTATGAGAGTTAACAGTATACAACATACATTGTAATAATTCTGTGAATTACACTGCACAACCCAACAAATTCAAAAGAATAAGAAAATCAAATCAAAAGAATAAGAGCTTAATAAGTCTTAGTAGAACAAAAAGATTGAGTTTTATTTTAATTTAACATTTTTGCATTTTTGAGGAAAAAGCTTCGTTATGCAAGTGACAGATGTGAAATTGCCACTTTTATGACTTTGGTAAATTAAATATAATTGTTTGAAAACATTGACCGAGACATTTTTGAGTATTTCTACAGGACTGTAACATTCAATACGACCCAAAAATTGAAAGAACTTAATTTTTTTCATGGCAAGGTTGACATTTGCACGGAATTGCTTATCAATTAAAGAATAATTGTATTGGCATTACTAAAGTCAAACTTTTTTATGAAAACAAAAAGAGGTTCTCAAGCATAGCATTTATATTAATGATATATTTTTAATAATGTGCACCATTTGTAAAGCTGCTTTGAAACAATAACTATTGTGAAAAGCTCTATACAAATAAACTTGAATTGATTTAATATTCTACACTGCAAAATAAGCATTTGTCACCATTTTGGTGCAACAATTCTATCTCTTTATTTCTCCAAATGATTTCATCTTCCCTTAAAATTCTAGCATAAAAATATGGATTATTTGAAGAAAAGCAAAATGGTGGCAGATTATGCAAAATCACATCTTGCCATCTTCTACTACAGCAATATGAGTTCATAAGTATACACGAGGAGACTCAACGCCTTCCTCTCACCTCAGGACAAGAGAACAAAAGAGACTTCCTAAAATGAGGGCAATCATCTGCGATAAATACAGTCTTTAGCCTGTCAATGTCCTCATATAAGGCCTGCAGTTACAGATATTTTTATCAGGGCAAACCCACCAGTACAATAACAGACTTACACAAAGTCAGCATATGACAACAGTTGAACACAGACACACGGTGTCACTGTGGTGGTTCTGCAAAAGATCCTGCCATGTCAGACACAAGTTCCGAAGAACTGATTGGAGTCGTCTGCCCTTATGCTCTTTAGGTCAAAACAGTGTGTCTGTCTTATTCAGCATCTGAGTTAGTGCAGGAAATCCATTATGGATAGTCAGAAAAGCAATCAAACATTGGCTGTTCAACCTGTCTGGGTTTTAGGTTATATGTCTGTAATCATTCTTTGACTTACGGTTTTTGCAGCTGTGACGACGTACTGAAGAACCATCTCTCTTTTCGTGTTTAAGTCCTTCTCTCTTAGTGGTGCTTTCTTCTCCTCATTAAGATTCATATCCTCCTGAAAATGCAAAGAACACACAAGTGAACTTAAGTCCTTCAGTGTTTTAACTTGCTTAATGAGCATTGTAACTGAAAACAATTGGATAAACAATTCATATAATGAATTCTACATATTTCTGCTCAAAAGAAAATATTACAGGAGAGTGAGGTTGTAAACGTAGCAGAGATGAGCAATCTTGCATCCTTCGGTTTCAAATGATGAATCAAACCATGCCTAACACCTGTTCTTTTTGTAACTGCAAATAAATGAAACCGCAGGAAGTCAGTGTCTACTCGTGAATCCATCAAACAGATACATCCTTCCAGCGTCTTATGACATAAAGAAGAGCGAAAGGAGATGAAAATGACAAAAACTGATTTGTATACATTGAATACTTCAATGTTTTAAATATCTGAAAGGAATAAAGGTGAAAGGAATGCAAGGCGTGTGTCTTCAACCCCTAAATATCAAAGCTTTTTTTTAATGCAACATTTTTGTTTTTTTTATTGTGTAACATGACTGTAGGAGCCATTAAATGTTAAATGTTTTAAATTAATTTCTGGTAAAGGCACATTTTTATTGGCTTATTTTGTTTATTTTATATTGGCTGGACCATTCCACAGCTTGATTTTCTTTCTCTGAAAGCATTTGAGTTTCCTTGGCTGTTTTTGAATCATTGTCTTGCTGAAATGTCCACCCAGTTTCATCTTCATCATCCTGATAATGTATATGTTGGACTGAAGCAGCGCATAATAAAATTACAATGATGAAGGGCAGAGGGTTCAGAGGGTTGCTGAAAGACTGAGATTTCAGCTGCTGTCTGGGCTTTCACTGCCTTTCTACACCTCCCTTTCTTCATGCGTTCAATTTCATTTTATTACACCTTCATTTGATAATATTGTTTTCTTAGCATATTTGGATTTCTTTGGTTGTTATCATCTGGTGAAAATCTCAAGTCAACAGCACCTGTAGTAACAGGTATTCTGAGAGAAATGGTGACGTGTTGAATACTTTTTTTTTTTTTTTATCTACATTGAGTTATACAAATAAAATGAAAATGATAGAGGAAAAAAAGATTACAGAAATTGACTGAATGCTCAACTAATTTAAAAGGTTTCATTTCTATTGGCCAGTGTTGCACTTTTGTTACATATAGAAAGTTGTCAATGATTTGCGCACATTAAGTTTTTAACATTATAGCCTTTTCCATAACCAGACATTTGTCAAGGGTTATTTAAAGGGTTCAGAATAGTGTCAACTAGCAGTCACAATTTCAGCGTCAACAGCAAGGAACAACAGTTAACACACATTTCTTCCCACCATAATCGTTCTGGTGATAAATTTCAGAGTGACAGCTATTGTTTAGTGCACTTTTTACATATATTCAGTGAAAACCATGTATCATTTAATTGCTCTAATCAAATGTATGAATTCTACTGCTCTGAGTTAATGCTGAATCTAAAAATCCACCCTGCTTTTCAACAGAAGCCATCAAGTGTTTTTGACGAAACATTAAAAAAATTTAAATAAGCGATTCATAATAATAAGCCATTTTTGCTTAATAGTTACACAAGTAGTTATTATAACCATCTGTGCTTTATGCGGACACTCTTTTGTGCGCAATTTTGAGCTATCTTTTGAAAATTAGCACCTAACGCAAGCCTGACTGATGAAGTCATGAATTATGTATTAGAAAACCTAATGGGCCAATTTCTGAAAAGATTAGAAATTAACGGTAAAACAGAAATGAGCATGTTTATAAATCTGAACCTGTTGTACTGCTAAGACAGACATTGGCAGATATTCTTGGCAATTCCACTTCGCAGATTACTGAAGCAACACGTCCTGTGCCAAAGCAAACTAGCGCACTGCACTTCTCAAACTCACTATCTCTGACAGAGACTGGAGCAGGAAAAAAAGGACTAGGGTGCATTTGTGGACAGTTTACAACTACCATCAACAGATAGAAAGGGCATGGAAATCTCAAGGCAGAAGACAGAACAATAAAATCGATAAGAGGGAGAAGGAAAGAAAGAGAGATGAGAGAGAAAGACAATAACGGCTGCATACGATGCTGAGCGTAACGTTCCTAGTGTCCTCCGGTCTTATTTCCCTTTCCCCAAAGCGCTCTCCTTTTCTTCCCTTTCCTGAGATGATAGATCAGCAAAGCCGTTTAAGATTTCACTCATGGGTTTGCAGGCGTGATGCAGTCTTCTTGTGTCAGTGAGAGAGAGAGAGAGAGAGAGAGAGAGAGAGAGAGAGAGGAGAATGCTGGGATAGGTGTGGATAGGGCGCAGAGCGGAAAGGCATCCATTACCACCGTTGGCCCTGTCACCTCTGTTGGCATGCTCATGTATCCAAACTCGTACTTGCCGTGACTAATGACTGCGTCTCTGCCCACGTTATCCACACTCTTCCTTCTCTACCCAGCAGTGGCTGCTCCTGTCACTCAATCCTGCGCTCCAAGACGCTGCTCAACCGCTAACACCACCTCCACTCTTAGAAAGGCCACTGATGGGCACTACCGTTCCATAGCGCTAAGGCAATGGAGGACTGTTTTACAATGTTTCTTGATGGAAACTTGATCAATTGGAAGTGTTTTAAATAAAGTTGCGACAAAAGTCTTTATGAAACTTGACAGATGCAGAATTGTGAGTCTCAAACTAAACATTGGTTGAAATGCAAAGATTGTTCATTCATTTTAGAAACCGGAATTGTTATGAAGGGCTAAATCTAATAAAAAAAAAAAAGTCTGGCTTTATTCTGAAAAAATGTCAAGTATATAAAAACCATATTCAGCTCTAGTGAACATGCAATTCAAATTGAAATTGAATTGTAGTTATTAAGATTCAATTCTAGTGTCATAAGTGCCAGTAATTCAGAACCAAGTCTGTACTTACAATTTTAAAAAGGTCACAGTACAATACTTTACAATACTATTATGGCATAGGTAATGCAACATTTTTTTTTTCATATGACATTTTAATGCAGTGCTTACTTTAACAGTATTTGAAGGCTACAAGCTAATGTTTTAAGCAATATGTCTCAAAATCGATTCCTGGAAGGCCGCAGCTCTGCATGGTTTATCTTCAACCTTAATCAAACACAGCTGATCCAACTAATCAAGCTAATCAATCACTACTAGAGACTATTAAGCAGACGTGAGTTGGAGGTGGTTGAAGCTAAACTGTGCAGAGCTGTGGCCCTCCAGGAATTGAGCTTGAGACCTATCCTTTAAACCATTAACTTGTAGTTTTCAAATATTGTTAAAGTAAGTTTGAGACTTTTGGTTTAAAGTAATATTTAAGCATTTAATTAACTAAATATCAAGTAATGTATTATTTAGCAATAAATATTTAAAGCATGACAATTTCAATTTTATTTCAAACACTTAAACGTATTGAATAAAATGATTACTATGGGTTTTTTTCTAATTAACAAAAAATCCTTGGTTTTCTATACTGAATTTTGTTTCTTAGAAATTTACTTTTTGGCCCAATCCCAACTCTACCCCATTAGCCCTTCCTCTTACTCCTACCCCTCATTTTGCGCATTCATGTGAAGGGGTAGGGGTGTCCCAATTCTCTTTAGCTTGAAGGCGTAGGGCTAAAAGGAAGTGCTAGATAGTCCTTGAAATAGATTTTCCAGGACCACACTCGAAACCAAGGAGTACGGATGAATACACCATCTACAATGGTAACATGGCTGCACATCAGAGAAGATGCACAAATTTGTATTTTTTGGCATTATTAAGAATGTTTATACATGTTTTAATACATTCATAACAGCATTTGAGTTTTTTTTTAAATCGATAAAAAAACTCATTTTAAAAAAGCTAAATTACACCATCTATAATCCATAATAATAACTCTTGTATAGTAGTCGCACAACATACTTTCACATATGTCACTCGATGAAACTCAAATACCCCGTCAGAAAACTCTAGAAAACACTTTTTAACAGTGTCTGGTAGGCTTTGAAGTTCATTTTGTTTTTTTGTGTTTACATAGAATATTATGGCCACGCACAGTACAGTTACGAGCTTGATGCCACATTATATCCTTATGGTAACACTATATCGTTGCCTTCTGTGATTTCCTGAAGATGAATACCAAAAACAAACACAAAAAAAAAAACGCAACTGGAATAACTATAGCAGACGCGATCGTCGATATCATATCAAGAGACTGCGATGACATATGATGACGTCTGTGTTGTAGTGCTGTTCCATTTCTTAGGAGTAAATTTTGAAGGGCTAGGGGTAAAAAAAAAAATAGAATTGGGATTGGGCCTTTGTGTATTCATTTATTTACCACCACAAACTATGAGGTGTGTTCAATACTCTCAAAATGTTTGAGGGAAATTTAAAACAGTTGTGATTGAGAAAAAGGAGTGCAATGGAAGTGATTTAAATTATGACCGCTGTAGAATTGTGTTGGCAGGCCTAAAATATTGTATATTTTAAATAATCAAAGTATCAGCATTAAAACAGTTTATTCAACTCTAGTAAATAGCCATTGCACAAGATTTTATTAGCATTTTATAAAGTGCGTATGAAGCCATGCAATTTCAAATCAAAATTAATTAGGAGTCTCATGTATCATCTTACATTGGAGAAGATGTGAAGTGCTCCAGTAAAGGTTGCAGTCAAAGTGCTGATATACAATATTTTGAGCAAATTGTTCCAAACTTAATATTTGTGGTTTGACTAAGTTGATTACTTGTTTAAATTTTTCCCCTATATTTTATTTTAGTTTTATTTCTTTTATTTATTTGTCTTTTAAAGCATATTGTGATTCATTTTATGTATATGTATAATATATGAATGAACATATGAGCAAACGTGTATCCATAGTAACTAAATTTGCCTATGTATATGTCTGTATAATAATATGGTGTAAAACTAATTAAGAATGTGCAGAATATAATGCATAGCAATGGATGCAGTGGGTCAGAAAGCTCTGTTGGAGCAAAGACAATATGCTTCTATTTTTAAAAAAATTATTGTTGTTTATTGTCTAACTAAATGTCAACAGAAAGATCAAAGAAAACATATAATGAACAAAACATGCCAAATATCCAAAAAAAAAAAAACTACTGTAAGTAAAGCATCAGTTTAAATCAAAACATCAATTATTTTTTGTTCTACTTCATTCATTTTATTTACCACAACACACTAAGCAGCTTGCAAACATTCGTTGTGACTGCATTTGCGCCCAGTACTATGCGAGAGCGAGTAAGTGTGTGAGTGAGTGCATTTACAGGCTTGAGGGCCTCGTCCTTCTATGAATGCAAGCTGATTGAGGTCAGCGACCCATAACAATCTATTTCATTATAAAAAGGTTGCGTTTCCTTAAAACATAATTGCAAATAAACCTCTAGTGATTATTGTGGTTGAAAGGTTGATAAAGGTCATTGTGTGGGAGTGATAATTAGTTGGTTCTATACATGTGCACAGCAAGTAGACAGGTCTATTGGAGATGCACAGATTGACTGGAAATAAATCAGAACCTTTTTTTGTCCATCTCTTTCCCAGACTTGCACACAAACAGCTCCGCAATCATTTTATATTAAGAAGTCTTAAAACCGAATGTTAAAAGATGTCTGAGGAATTCTGTAAGCAGTAAGATTGGTGCGTCTCACACTGGTTGTTTCCAAGTATTTGCAATTGCCTCTTTAGACTGTTTAGCTGATGGAGTATTGTTTTTTTTTGTTCCCAAAATTATCTAAAAATCACTCAAATGTAAAAGTTAAAAATTCATATCAGAATTGGACAATTAGCATGTAAAAAAAAATAAATGGCAATCACAACTGGCCATCAAAGATTGGTCAAGATTCAATCTATTCAAGATTGGTGAATCACTAAAATGTGTCCAATAGAATGAATGCAGATCAACATCCAAAACACTCAGAATCCCTTAGTTGTGTTTCATTAAAGTAATAACACATAACACTGATTTGTTAATAACTGAATGTATCTTACCATCATTTTCTCAAAGAGGGCAAGAATTTCCTTCTCCGATGTGATCCTTGAAGAAAGCTCCTCAAACTCAGAGGAAGATGACCAGTCACCAGAAGAGGAATGCTTGGACATGTGGGAGAGATTTGGCCGTTCCTTTTTACTGCCAGGGATTCGGATACTGGAAAATCTGTCCAACTGAAACAACAATGAAGCATTTGAGACTGTAATTATTTCTTCATAATAGTAAAAGGATTTTCGTTTTAAATAAACACTGTTTCCACAAAAATATTAAGCAGCACAAGCATTCCAATATCAGTGCTTTACCCAGGTATATTAATGGCTTACCCAAGCATATTTGATGACAGTTTTTTTAATCAATATTATCATCCTTTTACACTTTTTTTGTATCCGCCAAAGATAATCAAACATCCACGTTTGATTAACCAGTGGAAAATCTTCTCTCCCCTACACATTGCTTACTGCTCATTGTGTGTGCTTGAGAACGGTCAACAAAACTTTCTCAGACAGTCTTATGTGCTCTGCAGAGACCCACAGAGATGCACCTTTTTGAGGCTTAAAAATGCATCCTGCGACTCCAGCCAGTGTTTCTAAATCTCTTCGAATATCCAGGGAGTCGACATTTGCTGTTACTTTCTAAAGTTGTTGCGTTTTTGCATTACTCTTTTATTAAAAACTACTTTCTGCTTGGCTTCGCAACTGACAGTGCGCACAGCCATGAGAGAAAAAGTAAATAATAGATTCTTTAATCTAAACCATTTTAAAAAAATTACTAAATACTCACAGAGGACGAAATGACAACTGGATGCAAAATATATGTATACCATTAGAAATGGTCAATCAACCCATTTGCCTTTTATAAAATCTACACTTTTTATTTTAATTATTAATAAATATCCATTTTAGAGATATTGTCTGATTCAATCATTTTTCCAGAAATTTTTCTCATTTGCTTTATTTGCTATTCATATGATGATGTGAATATATTTCAATTTTATACATATCTGAAATGCTTTTACAAAACTAAATGTCATGCTAATAAAGCAATCTGAACTTGGGAGATTGAGCAGCTGTGTGCACATGGCTCCTAAATAGCATAAAAACATTTATTTCACAGCCCTTTTTAAAACTTTAACCCATTGAAAAGTCATAAATAAAAGTATTGTTAAAAAAAAAAATCACATATTTGTCACATGTAGTTAACCATTTATGTGCCATCTGGCTACTATCGCAAGTATATTTCGAAACTGAGGGAGACACTGAATACGATAGTAATAATAATAATAATAAAAATAATAATAATAATCTCTACATCATTCCAATGATGACTATTTGGGACCAAATTAATTATTTATATTTATTTTCATTCAAGACTTATATTTATATAAAAATATATAACTTGTATGTGAAAATATATTAGAAAATGTATTACTTGAACAAAACAAAAAGTACAAATAAAGTAATGGTTAACATTAGGGCTGTGGAATTAATTGAAATCGCAATCGCAAGAGGCTGCGATATGAAATATATATTATTTACCTTGCCCCACCCAGAGCAAATGCGTGACTGCTGTCTGTGTGTGACAGTCTTACTAGCCAATTGAGTGAGCACTTTCGTTCTGCCCAATCAGAATAAAAAACAAACAAACAAGAAAGTGCAAACGTCTGCCACTTCAGAAGCATTAATAGGCGAATTAATATCAAAGAAAAACAACCTGTCAGTAATATGGAAATATCTTGGTTTCAAAATCAGAGTCGCCAAACAAAACCAGGTCATTTGTAAGAGCTGTCGCAGAATTGTTGCCACAGCATGAGAAAATACAACAATCAGCACCTAAATAGCACCACTGGCGGCTATAAGAGTGTCTTTCTAAAAGGTTAACAAAGTCTTGCTAGTAACACTCAATCCAGTAGCAAGCGAAGTACAATTTTTGTTGTTTGTTAATATACGCTGATATTTTTTCAGTTCCTTTTTTAACACTCACTGATTGTAGTCTGAAGCCTGACTACAAAATTAAAATCGCACATCCAAAATATCAAAATATCGGCGGGGAAAAGAAATCTAATTTAGGTATTTTCTTAAGTATTAATTATTATTATTATTATTATTATTAATAAATAATTAATATTACTTATTATTAATAATAATTAAGTAGTATTTTCATCTTTATTACTAAAACTCTGCAACTGCAAAGGCCAGACTAAAAGCAACAATGCATAAACCAGACAGACATTAAAATCTTAATCTATCCGGATAGTTCTACGCGCCACTGATGAGGTTAACACTTTGTAACAAGGTAACAAATCCACGAGGCCCAGAGGTCTTGTACATACCTACTAATGGCCTCTAAGGATGAGCCTGAACTGAACAGAAGTTCAAAAGCTTTCAGATCTTCATCAAACACCCACTTTAGCCCTGTGAACGGTGTTCTAGCTTGCCTATTGTAAGCAGACTTTCATTAGGAGCTTCACATTCAGCATGCCTAACAAACAGAGAGCGTCCGCAGAGACACTGTAACCGGCCGTTGATTTATATCGAGGTGGCGGGCCCCCGCATCACACAGATAATCATTTCCTAATTGGATTAGATTTGTCAGAGAGCCGTTTTCTCCCCCTCTGCCTGTGGGCGCAATGGGGAAAAGACGGGCGACTGAGATGTCAGCGTTGGCTGAAAAGGTAGGTGGTTTATTTTCAGAGGGCTTGCCCCCTTTTCGTTCGAGGGGCGGGTAAAATTAGCAGTCGTTATCTTGGAGTATATTTTTCGCCGACGCCACCCATCGCGCATTATCTCGGCAAGAAGGAGAGCAACACGCTGAGATAATCAGCAATGACACTGATGTAAAATTAATTAAACCCAAGCAGTAGATCAGAGTGTAGCTAGTGACTACAGTGCACAGAGCTGATGCAGGGAGCAAGTGCGTGGTGTCTGATACCGAACGACACCATCATCTGTCTAATTTGGTTTGCTGCTGCCCTAAAGCGTCTCTTCGCTACATTGAGTGATGGCACTGATCAGTTTAATCACAGAGATTCATCCCCAGTGGAGGGAAGAAGCGCTTAGCTATTCCACACTCGTTACCGGTGAATAGATAAATAAATATGTGCAGCCGCTACCTCGATAACAACAACAACAGGCGTCATACTGCAGCCGACGCGAGCTGATCTAGATGATGAAGTGCTTTTCAGGGCTGTTTAGGTGTTTATGAGCGAGTCTGTGGCTTACTTTCATGCGATGTCTCTCTCTCCCTGCCTCACCGACAGACACTTTGATGTTACTAATGGCTTCATTCCTCTTCAATGCTCTTCTGATCACTCCACCAGACCCCTCTTCAGTAATTCAGCCTCTCAGCACCAAAACACATTTCTACCATGACCAAACATCAGCCCTCACTTGGGGGAAAAAAAAAACCCTCCATTATCTAAGAACAGGATTCGCTCATCAAAAACATGTTCTACAATATCCAGCCGCCCCACAAATTTAGCAAATGGTGCCCAGAGAATGCATGTGCTAATTACTAAGCTGATTCGCAGCTTGTTCATTTTTTCGCTGTATAAATTGTATAAATTGTATAAATAAAAAGTGTATAAATCTGCTTCTTGATCCAATAATATCTGCTAACATATGGCACTTGAATTTTTTTTATATATTACATTGTAATTTTTGTTTAATTCATTTTCATATTCATATAACAGTAACTTATTAACATTATTTTAAATGTTATTATACATGTAGTTAAAATCTATATTTTTGCATACTGGTTAGGGATGCACAGTATATCGCTTCAGCATCGATATGGCAATGTGATCATAATCCCATTGCAAGATCTGCAAAGTCGGGTTCAGTTTATTCATCCCTCAGGAAATTGAAGTGCAATTGTGCAATTGCATTGTAGCTGAACAAGAACCTCATTGAGTAATTGTGAAGTTTAACCTTAGAGAAATTTAGCTCGTTTGTTTTTAAGGCCAATGACTTTAAGATTTCAAGTGCATTTAATCATTAGGGATGCACCGATACCGATATCAGTATCAGGTATCGGGTCGATACTTGGTTAAAATTCTCATACTCGTTTCGTACATGAAAGGCCGATACAATGCACCGATACCACTCAACATTAATTTACTACATGGATGCGATTTGTTGTCCTAAATGACTTGAATGTCTTAATGTATTAATTATCCTAATGTATTATATATTAATAGCTTAGTTCTTATAAAACAATCAGTTTATAAAATACATTATTAACGAATCTTTAGGCCACTGAAGAATAAACCGAATACGAAATGTGATCCTTGCATAATGTTCACACCTAACAAGCTAGCACTCATTTTTTATATAAAACTATAAAATAATTAAAATTAATTATGTGTCTCTCTTAAATTAACACAGAATCCCTATCATTCATATACAATTTTTGTTATAACCTACACTTAAAGACTGCTCTAAAATGGTGTGATTGTGCTTTATTTTTTACCTATTTATGTTTTTTTATATATTAATTCCTTTGTTACTTTCCATTTTCAAGACTACACTCTCTGTAACACATTTATACGTTTTGATGTTAATATTTTGTGAATGTGGGCATACAATAAAAAAATAAATGAATAAAAAAAAAAAGAATTGTGATAAATTATGTAAAAAAATCTAAAGACTAGAGGCTAAATAAAAGCGCCTTGTCAGAGCTGAACATTACTGCAGTCACTGCACACGTGTCAGTTTACAGCTTCTGTAAAGATCAGACAGCCTATACACACACACAATCTCAATAAACACTTCATGGAAATGTATAAATATTTCAATAAGTATCATTAATGGAATATTTATGACGATAAGATCTTGCTTTTGGTTATATCGATACCTGCTTTGAGCTCGCTCTCTCTCTCTCTCTCTCATGAATTGATGTTTTAAATAACAGCGAGACATGCTACATTCAGTTTTTATTGTAAAATATACATAACTCAGTACACAGCAAAATTATATTTTTTGAATGACTTGCCTATTGGCGGCGTATATAATCGTTAAGCTAAAATAGGCTAAGCATATTTTTATGAATATTAAAACACATTAACACAAACTAGCTATGCTTAGATTTTTTTTCGTTTCCGTATATTTTTTTAATCAAACAAAAAATGCAATGAATGGTTTATTTTGGTTTCATTTTATTAGAATGAATATAATTATTAGGCGACACAACTTACACATAACATTGGCTCTGATTGCGTTTTTACAGATATCCTACAAATAGACTTTTTGGCTCAAAGACATTTATGGCTGTTAATTTCAGATTTCGCAAAGGCTTCAGCTATTCTGTCAGCCATTTCGTCACAGTTACTTTACTGCAAATTTTTAAATATTGGCTCATCTAATTTAACTTTTCATTCGATTAAAGCAGAAATATTGCCAGACAGATGAAGGAAATTTCGGTTTTGAAAGAGGGCAGCTTCAGTAATAAAAGACGTACAACACACACAAAGGACACACTCTTGTAAGCATATTCATCATTGATTTTTAGTAATAAACACATAATAATCAAGTGCAAAAAAGAACAGCGGAAAAAGTGCCTACTGCGGTTGCCGCGAATCCCCCGATGGTTGCTTTGTTTCTCTGCATTTGGCTTGTCAGTGGCGCGGCATTGCTAAATCACTTTTGTTTTAATAAAAAAGATTATTTATTATAAAAAATTGTGAGATAATGGTTGCATGATTTTTAAAATGAGAGTATGAGTTGCATACTTACGATTATTGATCTTATCTACCCCCGACCCACCTAGTTAAACATTAATAGGCTAATTTTTGATTACCTAACCCGTGGATTAACGGCTCATGAATATGAAAGAACTTAATAACTTGCCTAATTACCCTAACCTGCCTAGTTAACCTAATAACTGTTAAGCCTTTAAATGTCACTTTAAGCTGTATAGAAGTGTCTTGAAAAACATCTAGTAAAATATTATTTGCTGTCATCATGGCAAAGATAAAATAAATCAGTTATTAGAAATGAGTTATTAAAACTATTACGGTTACAAATGTGTTGAAAAAAATGTTCTATCCGTTAAACAGAAATTAAGAAAAATTTACAGGGGGGCTATTAATTCAGGGGGCTAATAATTCTGACCTCAAGTGTGTGTGTATGTGTGTGTATATTTTTTTTTTTTTTGTCCAAGTTTGGCTGTATAAATGTGCAACACATATTTCTTAACTTGCGTTATGGACAAGTTGATGCCAAACTAGTGTTGATGCTGACTGCCTCTGTCCTGCATCTGGATTTCCGCACAATTGGATAAAGAAGCTGCAAAGCAAAACTTTCTAAAATGTGCTTTGGAAACAAGCAGTCTGGATTTTCTCTCATAAACACATCAAATAGGCTATAGTTTTGATGATTTAGTGTACAAGCAACAAACCAACCTTTTTTTGCATTTGGAAAATTATAGTTATTAATCGTTATTATAAAATATAATTTTTTAAAATAGCCTACGTAGCCTAATCTACGAATCAAACACATCCAAAGATTTCATCACGCACAGCATACGCACACAAACCACGAGTGAGACAGAGAAATTATAAGCACACAAGCTCTGAGGTAAAATCAAATGCTCAAGACATAATCTTTAAACTAATGACATCTATTAAAAATGTTGACAGAGGTTTGTGATATAAGAATTACAGCAGATCATTAATTAAATTAACATTTTCCGGGGAGCAATTGATTTAAGGTAGCCTGCTATTGTTATATGACGGAGGAAAAAAAAAAAACATGATTGCAAAAAACAGCCTATGCCAGTTTAAAAAAGGATTCAGACAGTGTTTTGTTTTGTAATCTACATTTGTAATTTATGTGAAAATATCTAGGGCAGGACTATCCATTGTATTCTTTTTATTCAATTTATTCTGTTTTTCTATGCTGTTGGAAACACTGCAGGTAAGTGAAGATGTTCTGTTGTTAATATGTTCTGTATGCTGTGGTTTGCATGTTAAAATAAATCAGTATTTTAAAATGCAATATTTAATGTGTCAGACGCAAAATACACACGTCATATAATTTTTTTATTAAATAGTAATTTAATATTAATCTGACCAGTTAACGGTTAATATTCAGTTAATGAGCGGCAATTGTCCGTTGGCAAAATTAAACAAACTGAGCATCCCTAATTTGTCTAAGAAATTCTAAGAATAAAAAAATGGTTGCATTTAACATTTTATACCATGAAGTCTATGCAGTGTTAATTGTTTACATTTGATTATTCAATTTCTACTCGAATACAGTTAAAAAAATAAATAAATAAAGATGGTGTCTGTTTCCTTTATGCAGATTAACTGTGCTAAGAAACCATCCCAATCAATATAAAAATTATGAGTTCTTTCCAAATTGATTCATCTGATGAAGAACAAACATTGCAGTCACATATCGCACCGCCCTAACTGGTATATTTCCTTTCCTCTTAATCATTTCAAACTTATTAAATGTCAAATAAAATACCGACGTCACTATCAGCCACTCTGCATTCTAACATATTGGGCATCATAATAAAACGCATCCTTTGATAATTACTTATTACCCATCATCCAGGTGCTCATTTTGGACCACATTTGACTTTTCACTTTGAGAAAGAGTGAAAACGAGTGTCCCAGCGGCATCCATCTCATCATAATCCTGATTACTCTGTTCCTGGGTCTACCTTCCCTCTAGCAACGACAGACTGAGAATCAATACCAAACCAACACAAACAAAAACACATTTTGATGCTAATCGATAATGCAAAAGAAACAAAACACATTTTAAGACCACAAGAGTGATCTTATAATAAAGGAGGACGGTATGAAAGAGAGAGAGATGGAAACGAGTAAAGGACCCAGGAGGCGAGGAATTAAAGGAGAGAAGATTGAAATGTATTGAGGAAAGAGGAAACCTGGTGAAGAAATGAATAGTGAGTGAGCGGGGCAAAAGTGAGGAAAGCGAGAAGGATGATATGAGATCGAAAGGAGGATGAAGGTGATTGCGGTGCTAAATGCCAAAGTTGATGCTATTCACCATGAGGTGAAAAACGGCCACTGAGTTCTATCGATAAGATGGTCTCGGTGCTGTTTAAATTAACTGACTGCTCCACTCCATGACCTAAAGTCCTCCATCCAAAATATTTCATTACCTTGAGCTGCTGCTAGACGAAACAGATCCAGCTGCACAGGCTTGATACCACCAATGTTAATAAATTCAGACTAGTACATGAAATGCTAACAGGCTTCAGAATTCAGCTGGGCACCATCGTTGTTTCATCACTCTCACAAAAAAAATAATAATAATTCAGAAAACCAAACAAACAATTCCAGCTATCCTTGGTGAAAGGATTCAAAAACTCTGTTAATTAATTTGCCAGTTTTTGGAAATCTTTTCTTTTGTTCTTGTTGTGCAGCTTCAATTCAGGTCTGCATGTTGTTTTGTTAGGTCTGTCAAAATGACCATGAAATTATATGAAGAAAGGAATTTGTAGTGTACTCCCTCAATAAATAAATACTTTGCTTCATTCAGCCGAATGTGTCCAGTTTACTTTTATTCTCAATGAAAAGACTTTTATTGATAAGATTTTTTTTTTTTTTTTTTACAATTATTTTACAGAAGACAAATACTAAAATGTCATTTATCATTCAGTGTAACAACTGAAAAATGTATACAAAAAAAATCTAGTCAGACATGTTTAAGAAATACAATGCTTTGACTGGGTATTTGAAACTGCAGTCTGCCAATTTTGCCTTGTTATAGGATATATGCAGAAGTATGCATAAAGACTTTTATTTTTTTCAGTAACCTGGGTGAAACGCATCCAGTGAACTGTATGCTGACAAAATTGCAGCGTTTAAAGTCTGTTTTCTTTTTTAAAATAATCAACGATCTTCACTGCCTGATTGATATACAATATAAAGTGGTTCTCAGAATGTACAAGAAGCACTGCATTAACTTACATTTTTCTGTGCCATGTCTTTAAAATAAGGAATTTATTTTACCCCAGTATTTTCAATGGTGTTTCAGCGCTAGATGCTGAGGGGTGCGTGCATGTAAACGGCTTTTCATTACATTTTACACTTGAACAACTAAATGAATGCTGAAGTCTATTTAACTGATTATATTTTAAATACATTACAACATCGAGTTGTAATAGGAACCGTATAAAATTGAAACAAGTCACATTAACCGTTTACTGGAAGTTTATCTTTATGAAAAAACACTAGATGTGCATATATCCTATTGGTGAAAACTGTAATTCCTGATATTTGGAGAAGCATATTATTTACGTAGGCTACTATTTTGCTGCGTATGTATGGCTGTGTTAGGGCCAAACGGACTCTGCGGAAGTTTTTTGCTATTTCTGCGGGGAATTTTGGTAAAAATCTGCGGATTTCTGCGGAATAATTTTGGGAGTATCATAACTAAAACCTTAATATATTAAATAAAAAGTAATATCTTTTTAACTTTTATTTAATGTTTACAATGCAAATCCAATTAGATTCACTTTATTTGGTAAACAAAGCAAGTCTCTCATATAATATCTCTATTAAAAGACAGAAAATATTACTGTCAAAACTGCATTGTACTTAAATCAGATGAACATTTTCATATTAGTCAATAATATTACTTTAATTAATTTAAAAACTGAATAAGTATAGATTTACACACATTTACACAAGTAAATAAACAGAATTAATGATGGGCTAAAACCTGGACTTTGACCCACTACCTGGACTTTTGTATGTATATAAGACTTCCGTGTGTATAAAAACGTGACAATGACGACAAGACAAACAACGAACCATATTTCACACAAAAACCTGCCAGTTCCACTCAAATTACAAAACATTAATACAAGCTTAGAGCTGTGAATTGGGCAAAGGTAAGGACATAGTTTGGACACTGGCTGTTTATGTACTTGCTCAATTTTATTTTAGGTAATTATTTAAAAAATAACAATAATAAAAAGTTACAGACTTCAGCTTTAAAGATTACAGTGCAGCCCAAAAATATTAATTAATTGTATTTTTATTGCCACTATCCTTCAATAGATATTGCACATTTGTAGGCAAGAAGTTTATAATAAAGTAAAATGATAACGCTACATTTTATTATTTTAAATTAAGTGGCACAAGACTTTTTTTAACAGAAATATATTCACTCATGTTTTGACTTATTTTCAGTTATTTGAAACATTATATGCTCTAATATTATATTATGTAAATAAAATCACTTTATCTAGTTTAATTTGATGTAGGCACCAAAATGGGATGCAAATAAAGACTATCAAGTATATTCCACAAGTCCACAAGAAAATGGGTTAGATATGCTCTTAAAGGCTTTTGTTAAATGTTTGAAATTAACCAGATTGAAATTTAACAAACTTAAACTATAAAAATACAAACTTACCATGAGCTGAGCAGCTTCACAATAACTTATATAAGCATTACAGTTACATGCAGACTCATTAGTGATGTAAAAATAAAGCTTGACATGTTTGATTAGAGGCAGTTTTAAAGTGTTAGAGAACCAAGAAAAGAACCACTCGTCTCATGGAAAGCTTTAGAACATTCAAAACAGTTTATAAAAACATACATTTATACTAGAAGAAGATTAGTAAATCAAGTTTGCTAAAAACAAACTGATATTACACAGTTAGTTTTGGATCACACTGACTGTGAATGAAATGCTGCGGTTGTGGGAATGTCGTATTAGACATGGGTCCTCTGTTAGTCTGTGGTTAATAAATGTTAGACGTCACAGAAGAAATCAAATATAAGATGCAAGCTCGTTAATGAAGAACAAGACAGAAAATGAAATAGACTGAGCATCTGACAGAGCGAAAAAGCCAGAGTAAACCTGAATAAAGGACTCTTACCACATCATCAGTAAGTGTTCTGATGTTTAAGTGCTATAAACATTGAAAGAGAGAGAGAGAGAGAGACGTGATTAGAATAATTTCTCAGTGACACTGAAAATGACATTGTAGATCACATGACAGTTCACATGGCTGTACCAAACTTTTGATTCCAAGCCAAAGAGGATACAAATCTGACGTTTTAAAACGCATTCATGTTTAAAAGGTTTAAAATGCCATTCTCAGGTTAAATACGCCACACCAAAACTCTATATAGAAAAATCAATCTTTAATCCTGATGCAAACATGAGTAGGGATGCAACGATTAACTGATTTCACTATTAACCACGCTTTATTTCATCGCGGTTAATTAATTGTAAAAACTTTAACACCACATTTCTGCACAGAACCAAACTGCTGCAACTAAAAGTTATGCCAACTGTGCGCTAGTTTAAAGTTCTGGATTAAAGGCTGATTTTAACTATAGTTGAGGCTATTAATAAAAAGAGCCGTCCGCATATCCCGTCTACCCTGTGCAAGTTCGTTATTTTGAATGGAGGCATGTGGCTTGTGCGTGCATATTAGCAACAACGTTTATTTATTTATTTATTCATTTAGTCACTTATTTTTAGTGTCAAATTATTACTTGTGCCTGAATGCCAAAACCTTTTTTTACTCATTTTTAAATGCAAATAAAAATGAACTATTGTTTGTTTTTACTATTATTTTGTGCTGTATTAATTGGTTACTGGGCGACGCAGTGGCGTAGTAGGCAGTGCTGTTGCCTCACAGCAAGAAGGTCACTGGTTCGAGCCTCAGCTGGGTCAGTTGGCGTTTCTGTGTGGAGTTTGCATGTTCTCCCTGCGTTCACGTGGGTTTCCTCCGGGTGCTCCGTTTTCCCCTACAGTCCAAAGACATGCAGTACAGGTGAATTGGGAAGGCTAAAATTGTCCGTAGTGTATGAGTGTGAGTGAGCGTGTATGGATGTTTCCCAGAGATGGGTTGCGGCTGGAAGGGCATCCGCTGCGTAAAACATGTGCTGGATAAGTTGGGGGTTCATTCCGCTGTGGCGACCCCGGATTAATAAAAGGACTAAGCCGAAAAGAAAATGAATGAATAATTAGTTACTGAGCAGCAATAATACTTTAAAATATAAGGAGTTTTCTTGTGAATTACTAAACTAGTAGTGTTTTGAAATGAATGAATAAATGCATAATAATCGTGATTATTCCTCAGACTATAATTGTACAACCAAAATCTGTAATCATTGCATCCCTAAACACGAGTAACATGATATGCATTGACCTAGTTAACGACTATTGAGAGAGAGAGGGTAAATGCGCATACTGCATGCATGCCAAAATTCGCAACCAGGTGAAATGGTTGTAAAACGCACATCACGTATAAGAGAGAAAACATTTATATACCAACTTAATAGAAAAGTAATACAATATCAATATTCAAACTGATCTATGCAGTGTGTCAGCACATACATGCTTAAAAATAACTTACACTTCAATTAGATTGATTGGCTAGCATTTCTTGCAATACTTCCAAAATTTGAAGTTGCTTTGGCAAACATTTTCTGCTTCTGGTGTTCTGTTTAAGCATCGCAACACAAACACATGCACCAAACTTTCCAGCTAATTTAATGAAGCTGATGTGTAAGTAACAATATTGACAAAGAAAGCTCTGCATCCAAACTCTCACTCCTCAAAAACAACAACATCAATCAATACTCCAGTCTTTCATTAACATGAAATACACAAGACAATGCAGAAAATGCATCAACCTGTCAACCGAGCCTGCTAATGAGTTTCTGAGATTTACATTTTCATACCATAACAAACTGTGAGAACAGACAGATGAGTTTTTTCTGCTCTGAATATCTCAGCTGTTAATTTTTTTCTCTCAGATCAAATTTGTTGATTAATCCAAGAGGAGGAAATGCCTGCATATATGCATATATAGTTAAAAAAATTATCAAAAATGCAGTTATGGAGATGAGAAACAGCCATCTAATTTGATTTTACATCACTACCCCTTTGATAATTAATCGAGAACCTGAGCTCTGCATTCAGAGAGACAATTCAGAGAGACAAAAGATTGATGAGACCTAAAATATCAAGATGGAGATTTGAAATCACAAGCACTGCAATTGTGTAACTGCTCTCTGTGGTAACATGCATGATGCCATCTGTGTAAAGACAAAAGTTTCATAGGCGATTGTAAATGAGAAAATGTTCCTCGGTGACATATGAACGTGCTAATATGCAATTGGAATATCTGCATGTTGGATTAAGGACAAAATTATACCCATCTGTTGCTTTGGATCATGCACGCGCTCTGAGGAAAAACGGCTTTCGCGGTGCTCAGGAAAAGCATGTTTGCTAATGCTGCTGCGCTATTTCATTTTGGAAATTCTTTAGAGGAATGCTTTGCCAAATCTCATAAGGAGAAACAAAGCAAACAAACAAAACCACATTTTCGCCCGCATTCTTATTCGAGGTTCTTGCCAGTCGTACATTAGAGGAAGGAGAATAGGTTATTTAGCAGTAACCCAGCATGGCTCGTGCAAACGGTTCAACTCCATCCCAGATGGCAGGCATTATAATCAGTCAAACTCCAAATCTACATTTTCACAACCTCCCTCTAAACATTTACATGCTCTATTAATTCAGCTAGTGTTGCACACAATGGTCAAAAACACACAAACACACACGTAGTGCAGTTACTGGTGGCTTGGCCAAGCATCACAGCCATCAGTCTTACTTCATTAATGGAGTCAAAACAAATTCGCAAGCTTCTGTGTAAACACGCTGTGCTGGTGATCAATCAGAAAGTGTGTGCATGGGAAATGACCTTCATTAAAGAAACACAGACCTCCAAAAACACAAAACCCCTCAATCACAACGAAAGCCTCTCAATTACTGAAGCAATGAGAAATACCAGGAACAAGACAAGTGACCTTCTGAGAGACTTTTGAAAAAATCTTTATATGCCAACAACAACAAAAAAAATCTCAAATAACGAAGTAACCATGTCAATTTTGATCAAACCATAATATGCACGCTTCTAACCACTGTTTTTTAGCTTTCCATGTTACTAAATAATCAACTATGGTAAGAAGTTCCAGAACGGGCCTCAACTTCCCAATGAACTCCATAAACTATCAACATTAATTTTAAATTCAGCACTTTTCTGTGTTAAAAATCCTGACATTAATTACACCCCAAAGGTGCCTATTGCACTGTCACTTTAATGTAAAAAAAACGCATCCAGATAAAGAACCTGCAGATATAAAGACTTCAAAACGAGTGAAAAAGTAATTGGATGAGATAAAACCACGAGCATCAAAAAGAAAACAAATATTTATGAGGCTAATTGCAGAACCTTCCCTCTACTTGTCAGTCACTCTGACAGTGTTTGTTTACTCAATCTGCCTGAGAGAAAAAACTAATTATTTAAAACATACCCCAAACATGCAATTAAAAAGAAGCTGTTGTCATACTTAATTTAGCAGAGACAGCAAATACATCTTATGCTACTTGGCTATAATTATATTTGCTTTATAATTATCTAAATATCAGGTGATCCTCCTCCTCTGCAGTCATAAGTTCTGACAACAATTTATTATTATTATTATTTACAAAAACCAAACATGCATGTAGTCAAATTTCACAACTAATTTATTTGCAAGATCTTGTTATTCATTTAAAATTTCATCCAAATCTCAGGGCCTAAATATAGAGCCTTTATTAAGTGCACTCCTAACTTTTAGACTGTGCTCATCTTATAACTTCCACCTCCTCAAATTATTCATAATGTTGATGTTGTTTTATTATTATTATCAACATGAGTATATTATAGTTATCACATTTGTCTGTCCACCCCTTGATCTTTCAATCTTATTATTATTATTATTAATATTATTATTAATTTATCAGTATTATTGTAATAGTTTTTCTTCTTGTTATTCTTTTTTATTATTATTCTTTACTTTGTTTTCTTGTTATTTGTATATTATCATTATTATAACAATGTTTTTTCTTTATTCTTATTTTGTCTGCTTGTCTTTTTTTTTTTTACTTTTTCTTCCCTTCATTTTCTTCTTTTACTTTTTCTACTTTCTTCTCTTTCTTTTTCTATTTCTTCTTAATCTTCTGTTGCTTCTTTCCTCTTCTACTTAGTATTTTTATCCTTATTTGTCCTCTTCCTGATTTCCAGTTGTAGTATCAGTTGTAGTAGATGTTGTTGTAGTAGTATCAGTAGTAGTAGTAGTAGTAGTAGTAGTAGTAGTAGACGTTGTGGTAGTAGTATCAATTGTAGTAGATGGTGTTGTTGTATTATCAGTAGTATTAGTAGTAGACGTGGTAGTATCAGTGGTAGTAGTAGTAGTAGTAGTATCAGTAGTAGTAGACGTTGTGGTAATAGTACCAGTTGTATGAGTAATAGTAGTAGTAGTAGTAGTTATGGTAGTAGTATCAGTTGTAGTAGACGTTGTTGTTGTTGTAGTAGTATCAGTAGTAGTAGTGGTAGTAGTTGTAGATGTTGTAGTAGTAGTATCAGTTGAAGTAAACGTTGTTGTAGTAGTAGTCATTGTTGTGGTAATATCAGTATAGCAGACATTGTATTAATAGTAGTCGTTATGGTAGTAGTATCAGTTGTAGTAGACGTTGTTGTTGTTGTAGTAGTATCAGTAGTAGTAGTGGTAGTAGTTGTAGATGTTGTAGTAGTAGTATCAGTTGAAGTAAACGTTGTTGTTGTTGTTGTAGTAGTAGTAGTCATTGTTGTAGTAATATCAGTATAGTAGACATTGTATTAATAGTAGTCGTTGTTATGGATGTAGTAGCAGCAGTAATTAGCACACACATGCCAGTACCAGTATTGTTTTTTTGTTTTTTGTTTTCGATTTTTCATCAGTTCTTTGTTGTTTTGTTTTCTTTGTGTGTGTGTGATCCCAATTTGTGTACATATTGCATATTCTAATTAAAAATAAATAAATAACTTTCAGACTATTTTACAGTCACGTTTGAGACGTTTAACCTTGTTAGCAGGGAGCTAATTACAGTTCATAGACCTAACCTCAACCTCCCGATCTCTGCTGGAAACCAGCATATGGCAACTCCGCCAACAGGATTAACTTCAATTCAACTGATCTCAGAAACCGTTATCAAGGAAAGCACCTCTCCCTTCCTCAGAGCTAATGGCAAACTTGGCTTTACTGTACAGTGTGTCAAGAACATAAAGGAGCTGGTCACCATGATTAGACTGCTAAATCTGGTCAAAAACATGTATAGCTTTTAACCTTTCCACTAAAAGACATCAGAAGTCTCTGCCTTCAAATCATGTCAACTCTAAACTATGAATTTCAAACAATAAGTGCTCTTTTGATGCTCTGTTGGGGGGTGTAATGGATCAGCACAGGGCTGGAATTGCTGTTGGAATTGTAGTGTTAATTAAGTGAATAGTTTATTATTATTATTCTTACATATATATACATATATACATATATATACATATACACATATATATACATACATATACATACATGCAACCATATGCATCAAGCAGAATTGATAATTCATCTTCAGAATTATGAATAGTTGTACTCTGATATCATCACTGTCCTATATTATACAATTATTTAATATTTTGCATAATTTTGCCTGAGAATATTTAGTAATAAAAAACAAAAATGAGAAAAAAATATTCTAAAACACATTTAAATAGGGCTGGGCGATTTGGCCGAAAATAAAAATCTCAATTTTAACTCTATTAAGATTAATGAATGATTATTTTATTTATTAGTTTCATAGTTTTATAAATTCATAGTTCACTGAAAAGTTTTGTACAGTTAATATGCTCACATATTACAAGTAAGAGATGTTTGAATGTAGGGTGCATTACTTGATTTTAAAATAATAGAAGGAAACATACACTATCTACCATCTATGATTATTTATTGAACATCAACGTTGAACAACGGAAATTAAAACACACATTGCCTAAAACTAAATCACTTTTTTCTTATAAAAAACTGAACGAATAACTTGCAATTTTGGAAACAAAATAAATCATTATTTCATTGTTTTTCATGTTAAAAGTCTCTTGCATATCCGGTAAATAATATTTTAAATTGTGCATTTCTTGCATCTTCTGTAAGCAAATGTTTTAATTAAAAAAAATATATATTTTAATGTAATGGAAAGTATGCCTTCTCAAGGCATGTCTGGCGCAGCATCGTCAATCGTCAATGTAGTGCAAAGTAACACAATAGTAACAAACAGAGCAGGGTCACGTAACTCTACATGCGGTAAGGTAAGTAATTGAAAAAAATGACCTGGAAAAAATAGATCTATTATTGGATCTGAATGTCGATTTCAAAAACTTTGATTCATCACCCAACCTTACATTTAACACAAAAAAACATAATGAATTTGGTCACATGACAAAGATTAAAGATCATATGATGCTCGAACCTGCCCTGAGTCTGAACTGACGCACTACTCCAACTCCTTCAAACAAGTTAATATAATCACAAAACATCAGCTCTCACAGGAAAGCAGTAAAGCGCTTCCTCTGGGTGAAAACAAAATCTTCCTCCACAAAAGGCTGAGAGGAAACAGCAGGTTCAAGGGTCCCTCTGTGAAGCACTTGAGAACATAAGAGTCATGTTTCAGAAATTAATTAACTTCACACAAAGGAGGAAGACTCTCACAGCCACCGGGGCGTGTCTAGACTTCTGCTGTTTCGTTATTCAACTCCCCACCGTCGTTCTTACAGCCTTCAGCCATCCCGCCATCTGCATACTCGTATTCAAATCGAGCTCTGTCCCAATACAGACTCGTTTGAACGAATAAGAAGAGAGATAATTATCATGCTCTCCAAGCACATACGCTCTCGATTCATTATGCACAGACAAATGTAAAATCACACTGAATTCTCTCTCACGGCTAACATTCTGCCTTGAGTTTTCAGCAGAAAGATAGTGGAGCAAACTTTCTGCTAATCATTCACAAGACGTGTTACAGCCAGATGAACCATTTGCTGGAGAGAGAGGGGGAAAAACTGTGAAACTGTATACTGTACATGGGCTGGATAAACCATTCTGACTGAAGACCAGACAAACAAAAACAGTCTACATGTCATGAAGGGCAAGCAGTGGGAGATCCTCATTAGAGCGGAGGTCAACGGGAAGGATTGAGTTCAGGTATACTAACGAGATCAACACACCCAACCACAACATGGCCAGCCAGAGGTCTGGCCCACCTCAACCAACGAATGGAGAGCTGACCGCCTCCAGTCAAGATGAAGAACAAGAGAAAGTTGAGTTACAGAGGTAAATCGCTACACGCTTTGATATTTCTGAGCAGTTACAGCCAATATTTTATGCCAAACACTACATGAAAAAGTCAAAATAGAAAAATAGAAACGCACGGATTAGGTCTAAAGCAATCCAAATGCACTGTCATAAAAATAAATTATTAATTCACCGATCCCACAAACCTTTACTTTTCTCAGCCCAAGTCAAACCATTATCACATTTAATATGCGTGTTCATCTGACTTGAATCAGTGCGTGCTGTATACAACACATAGGAAGAGATGATGCCAACCATAGGACATCCAGGACAACACATACACTTGATACACTTCATTAAAGAGTCATGAAACCCCCCTCTTTCAGTTCAAATCTACCTCAGAATTTTTTCAAAAAATGCTCTGAGATGGGCGTGAAGCATTGCGAGCAGACGGAGAAATTGGCGTGGCTGGTAGAGCTGGGGAAAAAGAAGGGCTTTTGTCAGTTGGCGCACCAGCTCAAAAAAAAAAAAAAAAAAAAAAAATCAGACAAAATGTGAGGAGACCCATGATTTTTCATCTTTTGAACAATGACGGTATAATATCATGGTATTACTTTCAATAGCAAAATAATATATATCTCAAGGAAGAACGGACAAAAGAAAGTCTCACTTCTATCACTCTTTAAAAGTTTTGGTTTGGGTCATTGTAAATGCTCAGTCTCGTTATGAGCTGATCTTCATTTCTCTGTGTTGGTGGAATAAAGCAGGCGAGTCAGCCGCACCAATTTATGAGCAGACAGAGCAGGATTCTCGCGATGACCACCAGCGCATTTCCGCTCTTTGTTATGAGCCGTAGTTTCAGAGTAAACTTAGTAAAGGTGAGTTTCTTTGGCGATGATGTGTACAGTGTTAGATTTTATATTTAGCAGACATTTGCGCTGAACACGCGGTGAATGCAACGCATCGAGATTCGGGCACCTTCTCCGAAAACACTCGATCTCAGCTGGCGGATCAACATTTACTTCATGTCATGATCGCTGTCATCTGCGCCATTATTATTATTATAACTTTAGGTGAGGTTTGCAAACCTGTGCACTTTTCACTCTTCAGCCGTTTGCATTTCCTACAGTAACAAAAGCTCCCTGTTATCTGACAGCGGGAAGCGTTGAGTGACTGACTGCTAATATAAACCAATACAGTGGCAGGGTAGAGCGATTCACCAAGTTTTTAGAGAAAATCAAATCAGATTGCACTACAACCATTATATTCAGTCGCACAAATGCTCCCAAATATATTATGAGGGCACATAGATTAAATTTCGGGCGCTCATGCGACCAAAATGGTTGCAATTTCGAGCCCTGTAGTATAAGGACATGTATTCAGACCACAACTGAACGTTTGAAGAAAATTTAATGCCTTATTTAGAATTAGCTATTATTGATGTAAATGCAGCCGTTCAAGGCGCATAATTGATTTATTACGGTATTGACGGTATTAGAAAATCCATGTCGTAGCGCAATATCACACCGGTGATGACTATGACACCGGTGTACCGCCCACCCCTATTACAAAGTATAAATGCAAAGAAATAAACTAAGTAATTTAATGCTGTGACATTCAAGATAGGCTACTCATAATTTCATTTAATATATCCACATTTTGTTATATCATTATAAAGATAACCATGTTTATATAAACACTATAAATGAGGAGGACTTCTCTCCTCCTCAATCCCCGGATCTGAATGCATGCAGACACAGTGGATAGCAGTACAGCAGGTCTCTTTCCCTAGCTATTCCAACCATTAAACCTGCCGGTAATCTGGAGGATTTTAAACATATGGCGAACATGGCAGCATGGATAGGCGATGTGTCTGAATCGTAACAAACTCAACTGATAAACGACAAAGTTTGCCATTATCCAATTCTCGCACAGCCCTCACAACAAAAATGCTTGCAGCAAACCAGCAGCTTTGCTGTATCGCCTTTGACAGCATTGCGAGGAAAACCACGCAAAAAACCCAGTAGATCATGGAAACAAACACATACAAGCCTTCATGAACAGCTAAATACTGCTTGTCATGCACGGCCACTGTCATGCACGGCCGCTGTCTCACAGGCGAGTCTGTGGTCATTGGAATGCACCATATGGAATGCACAAGCTCTCATGAATAATTAAGAAGCAGGGTCTACTCATAGGATAACTCAGCTATGAATAATAATGAGAAACTGACTAGCAGATTTGCGCCACATCACCGATTTTGATCCCGCCCCAAAAATTATTTAAAACCCCGGAAGAAGAAATTAGCTGGCAAAAACTCAAAATTATCCAGTTTTCCCCAGTTACAGCTAAAAGGTGCTAACATTGTCTTAAATGATGCTCAACACACAAATCTGTAAAAATCTAAAAATAGTACTTCAGGGTATCTTGAACCTTTAAACATGTACACATAGACATCACCTACAATATATGCAATAAAATTGCGGGTTAATCATGTATATAATAACTTATATTTGATTGTAACTTTAACTTAATCTGATTGTAATGCAATAACGTGCACCTTTTGTAAAGCTGCTTTAAAACAATAATTATTAGAAAGCACTATATAAATAAACTTGAATTGAATTGAACTTATATCATGTGCTTAAAATGTTTAAAATAAAAGATCATTAATATGTGGAATTCAACAACATGCAAAACAATCACAGTGTCACAGTCCAAGTATGTAAAATGTATTCAGCTAGATCCAGATGAAAAACGATTTACTGCATTAGCATTCTTGGTAAATAAGCATAATTAATCATTTACAATGCAAGGTAACATAGTTCATTTTTATTACATTAATGTTTTATCTCATGCCACCTTGACTCACCAGTAAATACTCCAACTGTTTAGTTGTTTTTTTATATAACTTGGTCAGTGTAACCCATGGTCTCTGGAAATTCTAGTGCATTCAGAATCCATCTGAAGGACCTTGCAAAGATGCATTGTGTTTAATGGCAGAGTAAATTCAGCACTGGGATTTCTTTCACACTGTCAAATGGATGCAAATGGCTGAGCTCATTAAAACAACCATAGTAACAACATCTGATGTAGCATCAGTGCTTCAATGCAATGGTCTCTGAATAAATTAAAACCTATCAAAAGCACCTTCATTTGGCAGGCATCTCATTAGAAATAAAACCACTTGAAAAGTAATTTCAAAAAGAAATGTAATAATACTTTGGACCATTTAATGGTTTTGCTGAATAAAAGTAAAATGTTAAACAAATATACCCCTTTAAACTTAATATTCACCAAGAAAATATTATTTTAATTCATATTAAAATGAAAGATTTTGGTTCCCAGTACTGGGTTGCAGCTGGAAGGGCATCCGCTATGTAAAAATAAGGTTAATTCTGTTGTGGTGACCCCTGATGAACAAAGGGACTAAGCCGAAGGAAAATGAATGAAAGAAAAATTGTCCGAAAAATAAAGCATTGGACAACAATAGACAAATAGATCAAAAAGTTGCATACTAACAAGTAATAATCTTGTAAATTAAACATTAGCCAAAGCAATCTGATTATTTGTCATTTGCTTCTGCTTTTGTTATCCATGATCAATAAGAAAGAAAAGACTACAGATTCTCAGATTCTCTTTGAAACACAAATTGTCTATTCATCCTAGTCCTACCGATAAATAAAACACTAAGATGTGTTGGCCACAGACACTGCACACTACATGAAGCCAAACAGCATGAGAGATGTCACCGATTCGAGAACTGGCAGGGGACTGGGTTCTCGAGCCAAGTGCAAGCACAAGCAAACATAGCCCCCCTAACTAAATTCTCAGTCAGTCAAACAGACAGAAACTTCACAAAAACTTGGCTACAATGGCAACTAGGTTAATTGGGAGTTTGTTGATACACAGCAGTAACTTCAGTGCATATATGACCTGCATGTTTTCTTAAAAGGGGAACACATGAGGGCTATCACAGAACAGAGAAACAGTGTGTGGCTATGCATCTAGATATTCGTTTTAAAATAGAAAAGCATATATAGCTCTTGTTGCGAGCACCGTTTTATATGACTAATCCTATTCTTGACGCATTACTAATCATGTTCCCCTTGGAATGAATGCCATCATTTGCTGAAGTCCTCTGTTGCTATTCCAAACAAGGCTAGTCCAACAATTGGCAGAGAAAGCAGGAGAGCCTTGAGAGGACTGGATTGTCATTCGAGGCAGACTCTGTATAACCTTCAGTGCTGAGAAGTCCTATTCATACAAATCAGGATGAGCAAAACGGAACTGCCAAAATGCAGAGACGTCCTTATTCAAGGCATGAATAAATAAATCATTCTGAAAATGTAATAAAAAACAATATTAATAATAGGCTGTGCTGCGCCCCCTCAACTCAATTTTCTGGTCTTTTCTATTCGTTCCTTGCACCTGTCTAATTAAAAGGACTTATTGCCATAATTAACAACATTAGCTGGTTCACCCGCTTGTATTATAAATAACACTGTTTATTAGGTCACCGCAATCGGTCATCCATCATATCAGCCTTCAATGAAAGGTCATCCGTCAATGTCAATGATAGCAGTCTTCAACATGCGCTACTCTCCAAAACACTCAAAGTTCCAATTGTAAGCAAATTGTTTGTGAGCAAATATGTGGTAAAATAAAATAATAATGATTAATTTATAAACAAAAAAAGCAGAGATATTCTTCAAATTATGATATGTGGGATTCTAGATCGATATATACAGTTTATGCTGAGTTCAGACTGCACGATTTTCAAAGTAGTCGCAGCACAGAGGTTTTCACACTGCATGACTTTACAATGGGAAGAATCGCTGACAACTTGTATCGGTCCACAAACTACATCTCACAACCAAACACACATGAGAAGAGACATGGAAACAATGCGAGGTCACGTAGTATATCTTTTGTCATTAACTAGACTACATAATGAGAAAGAAAACTTTAGTGGGGCAGAAAATGTTCTTTGCTCAGCTGACTTTTGAAGGGAATAATTTCTCTTCCATCTTTTTCGACCCGGTTGTGGTATTGCTCAGATGGCACATCAAAGAGGTGTTCCTGCCAAATTTAAACTAGTTTTTTCTACATTTCTTGGGTCCAAATAGACTGAAAAGACGTCCTTGACTTCTTCCCCAACATCCCACTGACCTGCATATACCCATACTAGTGGATGATGCTCTTTCATTGGCTGTAGGTAATTGCTGATTATTTTCAATCAGAACACTTTTCACAGTGCATGATTTGGAGTCGACTCATCTGCGATTCTTTCAGACCACGTTTTTGATAGTTCACACTGTGTGATTGTAACTCAAGTGAACGAGCACCGATTTGCCTGGGATTTCAGGCATTTGTCAGCAATTTCTGAAAACCGGAGAGTCAAAATCTGGGCAGCTAAAATCATGCAGTCTGAACTCAGAATTACTCACTACAAAAAGGAAGAAAAGTTTTCCCCAAAAACAGATCAAGGTTAGGGATTTCACCCAGTAAAAGTTGCTAAGAAACCCATATCTCCTAGCTAGAATTTGAGATGAGAAGAATAAAACACATTTATTTGTCAAGTCTAATTAAGGAAACATATTTCAAACATAAAATTCATATTTTCCACCAATTTTTTTTATAGTTATGTAAATGTAGTAAATGTGTGGCATACGTTTTTCTCTTTTTCAGTTACAAATAAAAATATGTAAAGTAGGCATGGCCTGGTATACGATTCTGATGGTATGATAAGCTTGGATAAAAATATTAAGGTTTGACAGTATTGTGAGTACTGCTCTAAAATATATTCCTTTTAAATGTCTTGGGTAAAAAACAAAAACTTTTTTTCCTCTTTAAACACAATATTTTTTACAATATACATTTTATTTTGAGAAACTGATATTTTGGAACAGTGAACATGTCAGGCTTAATAATTCATATGAATCATTGACTTCAGTCTAAATGAATTTCAAAACCACAGATTTCTTAACATCTTAAAACGGCATCTTTGGATCTGTTTTCTGCTGGAGATACTGTTGTCCTAAAAACAAAAAAAATTTATATATTGTTTTTTATTTACAAATACCGTAGAAAAAGTATAAACGAAAAAACGCGGTGTACCATGAAAACGGTTATCATCCCATGCTAAATGTAAAGTTATTAGTGGGTAAATACTCCTTTAAAATAACATTTCCTGCATATGTCTCCACAAAATATTCACCAAAAATGTGATAACAAATGAAACTATGCTATACATTTCCACATTGGACCCTCTTTTCATCATTATTTCAAATTAATCACAATCTATGGCTTTCACACGCTAAAGAGAGAACAAGAGCACAAGGACTACCTCGCAACAAAAAACAACAACAGGTAGGTAGATCTGTGGACTTCAAAGAAAAGTGATGTAATGGACGGAGTAATGAGTGAATGGGTGGCATGGGGTCTAACAGCAAGAAGGTCATGCTGAAGCTTTAACGGAACATACATGAATGCCAAACAGATTCCTCCATCGACACTTTGCCAGGAGAGGCTATTAAAATCAATCCAGTAGCACCTCAGCAGAGGTGAGAGACGCTAATCATGTCAATTGCAGTCCATTAGGCTCAATCACACCCACCTGCCGGTGATTGTCTTAACCTTGGACGTCAAGACCAGAGAGGCAGTGGAGCAATCGGGCTCAGTATGCAGATGCCATCAACATCTGTCAGTCCACTACCCACTCTAGACACTCTGCAGGAATGGAGTGGCAGGAATACATGTCGCAGGTGCACGTGATGGAGTACTGAAGCAAATATTTAAGATTGAAGTGCTGATATGCTGTAATACAAAAAGGAAAGCAATGTGGTTTGCTCAGAGATACTATAACTACGATTCCATCCATGTATTTTTATGGGCATTTTGTAGGAGTGTGACGAGACGCTTACTCCACGAGACGGGACGAGACATGAGATTGGGTTCACGAGAACGAGGCTAGACGAGACTCTTACCCTATTTTTTTTTTTTTAAGAAATCTTCAATGATGAGATATATAAATGGAAAATAGTCTTTTATTCAACTGAAAAAATAAATAAATAAACAAAATGCAAAACTCTTTAGGTGCTTTTTTTTTTTAAATAACTGAAACTTTTGTATAGTTGTATAGTTTGTATAGTTTTGAATAACTTTTTTAAATTTAATGAATTCTATGGAGTAAAGGACAAGCAAACACTGATAAATATTTAGCTAATATACAAATGGAAAATAATGTTTAACCAATGTTAAATATTATTGGAAAATAGTTTATTCAACTGGGAAAAAGTACATTTAAAAAAATGAAATTAAATAAAATAAAAAAATTATAAATACAAAAACTAATAAAAAATTCACAAAATGCAAAACAATTTAGGTGATTTTTAATCAACTTGTAAAGAATGGTATTTTATTTCTATTTTAATAAATTATGGCATAAAGGACAAGCAAACACTGCTAAATATTTAGCTATAAACTCTACTTACTGGTAGCTGTGAACCTACACTGGTCTCACGGTTCGGTTACGTGGGCATTTATAGCAAACAATATAAACATATATAAACATTCCTCTCGCTTTCTGATCCTTGTCTAACAAGTTCTCTTAGATCTTACGCTGCGCTCTTCACAGATGAGTGACACTGATAAGCGGCAGCGGTAATCACAGACAAGGTGGAGAAAACTCTGCAGACACGCGCTCGTGTCTGTATCCAGAAGTATCGTTGTAAAGGTCGAAAGGAGAGGAAAAGTCACGCCTTCAGGTCAAATGGGCTACAGTGATAAAGAGAGAAATGTAGTTTACTTTCATTCTCTCAAATCGCAGTGAAATAGGGGCCTCTGCTGTAAGTGTCAGTGAAAGACTGTCCAGTAAACACACACGCAGTGAAATTGTGCACCGTTTCTGCATTTTTAAGTACTGTAGTTGGAGCGTTGTAAATACTCGCACTCGCCTCCCTCACCATAGTAAGCTACGGCGGCACAGACAATTATGTCAAACAGCTGTGTATGCCTTTTCCTGTCGCAAAATGTGACAGTAATTTTACAACGAATTTTAAAAGTAATTACAACGGTAATAGTTTACTGCGTTTACATGTTTGTACTGCACTTGACTTCAAGAATTCAACTAAAATAGGAATACTCCACATGTCTTAATTCTATTTGTGTTTACGATTATGACTTTCAGCATATCTAAAGTGCTATTACACTGCATGGTTACAAGCCGTGGCTAATTTGTGTAGCAGCAGTTGTAGCAGCCGATGCTTTTGGATGGGGCAACCTTTGAACTAAAAAAAAAGCAGCTATGTCACACCCGTCCAAGCAACCGAGTGACACGCAACACCAATGCAGCCCGGGGTTGCTAGGTGTGTGCAAAGCACTAGATGTGCAGTTTAAATCCAATCCTGCCTCCAATCTGAAGTACTAAATTCACCCTCACGCTCCACCATAACATCAGATTACAACTTCCGAGACAACTTTACACCTCGACAAGAAATCTCATTGTGATTTTGTCTTGCGAGATCTCATAGCCCAAGATCTTTTCATATCCCAAGCATTTTTCATATGCACATAAAAAAAAATAATAAATAAATAAATTTAAAAAACGGTTGAGGAAAACGCCATGATGAGCATAAATTTTGAAAATGCGCATAAAAAAAAAAACGGATGCGCAGAGTAGGATAAACTTTTTATTCAATAAGAAAAGATGTGCATAAACTATGATTGAAACACTTTTACCGAACCAATTCCAGTATGCACATAAAAAAAAAAAAAAAAGTCATGTGATAATGTTATAAGAGATCACGTGTGAGAAAATGTGTGTGAATGGACAAGCCAGCCGGCTGAGCGCATTGTAAAACATCTTAAATGTTGTTCTGGTCATTCTAAAACGCCTCAACCGCTTCAGTATTAGTGTTATTATATTATTAATTATCTCCAGAACTGTCAAGAGTGTCTGTGTTCCGAGTCTCACGCCTTCAAATGCAACCACGCGCTTATTACATGTCCGTATTTGTCTTCTGAGGCGCAAATTATTTATTAAATAAAGAAAAGATTCAGACAGCTTCTCCTACCACAGCAAATTCCGCTTTTA
>NC_079445.1:31867922-32035422 GCF_903798145.1 Danio aesculapii | reverse complement strand
CTCCAGCAGTCCAAATGAAGAGCAGAAAAGAGGAGGCAGGAGGCTGTCAGAACAGCATGAGAATGAAAGCTCCCTGTAAAATCCATCTAGTTGTTTTGGCTCTGGATGCGATACGGCAAATATAAAAGATGAATATATCTCGGTTTGAAAATACATTCCTCCTTTTCACCTTAAATTTCCTTAATTTTTCATCTTCAAGTACATTCTGCAAGTCTGAAATAGGAAAATCAAAAATGGCTATGAGGAGCATTTGGATGCCCCTCTCAGCAATGTTCCCTTGTTGGTGCTTACTAACAAACTGCAACAAAATACTTTTCTATCTCATACGGTTTTGCTTCATCTCACTTCCCTACTGAAGACAGATGGGGGAGCTGAACGTTTAGCCCAGGACAATGCTTTCTGAAGAGTAGCCCAGAATGTCACCTGACAAACTTGAACACCTGCTCTGGCAAGTCTACCTACTCCTCTAAATTGAGCGGTCTATGACTCAACCACAGCAACAAGCTGTAGTTAAAATAAATTTCAGTAACATTTGAAATTTTGAACTTGCGGTGCACCTCCACATGGCAGACTAAACGTGCAATTATTCATCTGTCACTCTGCGAGAAAGCATTAAAAAAACTTCTTCATTTGATTTAAGAAAACAGACAAAGCAACTCTGACAACTGACAAACTTTGTGATGAGGCTCATATTTAAATCACTCAAAATAAACAAATAAGTACATTAAAACTGTATCAACATTTTTACTTAACTTTAAACTGATGTATCAAAACGGTTTCCTACTTGTTTCCAATGCAGATACTTTTGACAAACATGTCTATTTTCTGTCATTTAATTCCAATTACCAGAGAGTTGATGAAATCATCAGGATCTGCAAAAATCTAATGTTTAACACCCATTTCTACCCAGAGTTCTAACCAGGTCTAGAAAATTTGATCACATCACCCCAATTTTATCCTCCTTACACTGGCTGCCTGTTAAGTTTCGTATTGAATTTAAAATATTGCTTCTTACATATAAAGCTCTAAATAATCTAGCTCCTGCTTATCTAACCAATCTTCTGTCTCGCTACAATCCAACTCGCTCTTTAAGATCTCAAAACTCAGGACTTCTGGTAGTACCTAGAATAGCAAAGTCGAGTAAAGGAGGTCGAGCCTTCTCATTTATAGCTCCTAAACTCTGGAATAGCCTTCCTGATAACGTCCGAGGCTCAGACACACTCTCCCAATTCAAAACTAGATTAAAGACCTATCTGTTCAGTAAAGCATACACTTAGTGCACCACTTAGGGGGCTTCCACACAGGTTATGCATCTTGCTGATATACACTGTGAACATCAGCTACGCTAATTATTTTCTTTATTCTCCATTTCCACCTGGGGATACTCTTCCCGAGGCCCTCAGACTATGCAGAGTCACTGATTCGATCCAAGACCAACGACGAGATGATCCCAAGGTTTCCATATCCTGGACCTGGCCGAATCCTGAACAACTACTGCGATGGTCATGGAAGAGTGGAGAACATGAGACTGTTTCCTATGACGCTCCAGAGACAGACGAGTCTTCGCTGAGGCCAGCTTCCAGCCTCCGCCACTGAGACTGCAGCTCTGCACAAGACGTTTGGCCAGCGGAGAAATTAAAATGGTCGTGCCCAACTGAGCCTGGTTTCTCTCAAGGTTTTTTTTTTCTTCACTTCCGCCTTTAGTGAAGTTTTTTTTCCCTCTCCGCTGTCGCCACTGGCTTGCATGGTTCAGGATCTGTAGAGCTGCGCATCGTTGGATTTGCTCTTCAATATTTGGACTCTCAGTAGTGATTATTAAACCACACTGAACTGAGCTAAACTGAACTGAACTTAAACACTACAAACTGAACTACACTGTTCCTATTTACTGTGACCTTTTATGTGAAGCTGCTTTGACACAATCTACATTGTATAAGCGCTATACAAATAAAGGTGAATTGAATTGAATTGAATTGAATTTCATAGTCCATTTACTACATTTTGCAAAAAAATATAAGGTCATATAAGAAAATGCAATGAGTGAAAGAAGCATTCACTGAAAACAAAAAGAAATAAAAAAAGCTTAACTTTGACAACTTAAAATTAAGGCAACCAGCTTCAGGACATTTGAGTTTATTAAACTTAAATCAAGTCAAGTGCATTGCTTAATATAATGTAATATTATATAATATTATATTATGTAATTTATATATATATATATATATATATATATATATATATATATATATATATATATATATATATATATATATATATATATATAACTACTGTTAGGTTACTCTAACCTCAGTGTTCTTGATCAGATATATGCAACTCGTACTACATCAGGCTGAGTTAGGGATGCATGCTCAAATGTTCTAAGATACAAGACTTGAATGGAGGCTTTCTTTTTGTGATGTTATTCTGACACCTAGTGGCTTATACAGATTTTACTCTACACAGTTTTTTCTAAAGTGAAAAATATGTCTAAAAACAATAGGTACAGTCTACAAAGATACATAGTGAAAACATTTACTAGCTTAATATAATAGTACAATATCATCTCTTATAAAAACTAAATTGTAATTGAAAAGAAAATAAGGGAATAGTAAATTCGTTAGTGACAATAATAAAAGAACATGAACCCTGAGGAACATTTTGAACCAAGTGAAACCACAGTAATTATGTAATTGATCTCATTTAAGCTGGATTGATTAATAAATACTAAGCTTAATCATTTTACTTGAAGGCACATTATCCTTCCCTTAAACAATATCTGCAACATGATTCTGGAGGCATGTTGCTCCATTGTGGGGGGAAAACAAAGACATAAACCCAACTAATGCTGAATTCAAGAACTATAAATATATGCATCAAAATAAGAAGTGTTCATGTGATTTTTGAAACTCCTTTTAACAAATCAATTGTGGAGAGAGGTGCATGAATACCCTGTAAAGATATTGCAGATCCTGTTTGATTTTTGCACAAGCCTATACATACTTGGTGACCCCTGTCCCTTAAGCCACATGAATAAAGCTGAATCAAAGTGGATACGGAGCTGTATCATGCTGGGCAGACAGGTGATTGCTAAAAACTGAAAATCTTCCAGTAGACCTCCGAACTTCAAGTGGATCTCAGAGTTGGGGCGAGTTGCAGCTTTTGAAAAACTCTCCTACAGTTTCCATATTTATATTTTAGCATCGATACCGCAAGGTGTGTATTCACAATAGTCACATCTCAGTATGTTGCAATGTTGAGTTGCAGCATTAAGGATTGTACAGTGTTATTTTAAATTACATTTGACTACTGTTTGATTTCGCAAAACCAAAACTTATTTCACTTTTATCTTTGCTCATGTCAGGGCTGGACAATTAATCGATAAAGTATTCGAAATTCAGGACATTCAGCCCTATAATCGATCTAATTTTTCCAGGTCAATTTTTTCAATTACTTTCCCTACCGTGTGTGGAGTCACGTGACCCCGCTTCATCCAGGCTAATTTATACTTATTATAATATGATTTATACTTATTATATTATTTTGACATTATACTTCTGCCAAGCGCACGCTTGCATGTACGGTCTGGCGCAGCCTTCGCATACTCGCACACCTCTCAACAAAATTTAACTCTCCTACAGTTTCCATGGAAGGTTTGGAGGGATTTCTGAATTTGTGCGACCCACAATGCTTGAAAACATGTAACGAGAAAAATTAATAATTGAAGCTTTGATATTAGCAACCCCCTTCCCCTTTGTGTTTTGGTTTACTTACAATTAATAAGTAACGTCATATTAAATTGAGTATTTATTTATTTTGTTTTGTTCTGCTTTTATGTTGATATTCTGCATTATATATTAATTATATTTATATATAATATATTGAATAATAATTTTTCGCTCTTACAAAGAAAAGTAAGTACAAGCAAGCCCAAACAATGGATGATTTTTTTAAAGATTTAACAAGCACATGATGCAGTAGCACATGTAATTATCTTCTCCACACATTCAGTCAGTGGTCACTAAAAATAGATTTTAAATCCCACCAAGTTACAAATAAAAGCACCAGGAACAACAGGCTGAGGACAATACAGTCTCTTCCTGGAACACAGGAAACATGGAGTGATGCAAAAGCAGATTGAGCACAGTCTGTGACTTGTCAAGTCAATCCACTATAGGACTTAAAAGTCTGTCTGTGAGCTCTCTGTAGTCTGAACTGTTCATTACAAGTGCAGCTGGAACAAACCACTATGGGAAAACTACAGTAAAGATGGGTCTCTAACAGTCACTGCATTCCACACATTCTGACAGAAGACCTCGTTCTGATAAAAGAAGTACATGTGTGCCTTGAACTGTGTGACTCAGCCAGGGTGTGTTGATGAAAACTTCTCAGAACTGTCAAACAAACACCACACATCTGTTAAGAGTAAAACAAGTGCCTTTTTCATTTAAAAAATGTGGAAAGGAGGTGGTATTTATGTAAATGAAAATAACATATAATCCTGCTTTAGCTAACATTTACTGTCTTTTATCAAATTAAACCAGATAAAATCAAAAACTTCATATGCAAAACCTACATATGTTTTCTGCTTTGGACTAGGGCTGCACATTATATCATTTTAGCATCGATACCGCAAGGTGTGTATTCGCAATAGTCACATCTCAGTTTGTTGCAATGTTGAGTTGCAGCATTAAGGATTGTACAGTGTTATTTTAAATTACATTTGACTACTGTTTGATTTCGCAAAACCAAAAAGCACAACTTATTTCACTTTTATCTTTGCTCATGTCAGGGCTGGACGATTAATCGATAAAGTATTCGAAATTCAGGACATTCAGCCCCTATAATCGATCTAATTTTTCCAGGTCAATTTTTTCAATTACTTTCCCTACCGTGTGTGGAGTCACGTGACCCCGCTTCATCCAGGCTAATTTATACTTATTATAATATGATTTATACTTATATTATTTTGACATTATACTACTGCCAAGCGCACGCTTGCATGTACGGTCTGGCGCAGCCTTCACATACTCGCACACCTCTCAACAAAATTTAACTACACGTCACAACAACACATAGCACAAGCCTTATGATTGGTCGGTTTGATATCAGTGGCATGGGTGGGCAGCTCGGAGGGCCACATTTTAGGCAATGTGTGTTCAGTTGTTCAGCATTGATGTTCAATAAATAATCATAGACAGTAGATAGTGTGCCTTTGCTTCAATTATTTTAAAATCAAATAATGCACCCTACATTCAAAAATCTCTCGCTTGTAATATGTGATCATACTTACTGAAAACTTGTCAGTGTAGTATGAGGGAAAAACATTAAATAAATCAGTAAAATAATCATTTATTAATCATAGAGTTAAAATGTTTCCAGTTAAAATGAGCTAGGTCAAGCTCATGTTATTTGTTCATGCTTGCAATTTGTTTGATTCTCTGCGCTACAAGATTATTCCATTCAATCTAAATGAATGGTTTCATTCCAAGTAGTGCTATTCAACTCATCTGCTGAAATTGTATTTATATTGCAGCAAAATTAAACATCGCAATGTCCGATTTCTCCAATATCTTGCAGCCAGACTATGGACGTACCAAACTTCTAAACAATTCTGCTGAGCTAATGAAAACCTGAAGCTTTGTGTGCACAAAACAAGCAGACCAGGAATGCTGAAAATCTAGGTCTCTCACCAAACTAATTTTGATGCAGTTTGACTAAAATACGAACTCAACAAATGAAGCAAAGGCATCTACACAAACCAAAACCAGACATTCTTGCTGCTGGTTTGACTACTTTACACATTTTATACTACAAGTTCTTTACTAAAAAAAAATTGTAGTACTTTAAGCTTTGTGGCGAGATTTAAATTATAAGTCTTTTTTGTTTTGTCTCTCTTTTAAACGGATTCAGTTCGAAAAGTAATTTTTGTGAATTCTAATTTTTTTTCTGGTTTGTATAAAAATAAATAAACAGAGATCTGAACTAGGCAGAATATCTTGAACCCGATTATCGTCCAATCGGGTTCAAGATGTTCTGTGGTTTGGAAAAGTCAAGGTTTTAAAACTGAAAAAAAATAGTCTGTGATACATATACTGTTCCTAAGGTAAATGTAAGGTTTGGGGGGGGCAATTAGGAAAAGGGTTGTACAATTAGGAAACATCTGAAAAACAAATCGCCTATTATGTGCCAACATCCAAGCATGCTATTGACCTGAACAGTGCAGCTTATTTTATATCCGAAAAAGAAAGATATCCAAAGGTGTCTTTTTCAAGTTGTAAAAAATCTGTATTTTTTAAACCAATGAAGATAGCATAAGTTTCTTTCAGCGGAAGTGTTTCTTAAAATTAAATATATTGGGCTCAATGAGAAAAAAAGCCTTTTTTACCCAGACGTTTAAAAATGAAATATTTGGAGCAGTAGTCACAATACATTCATACCATCAAAATTTTATACCGGCCCGTGCCTAATCTGAGCAACAAGTGTGAATGCACCATAAGAGAGTAAGACTCCTTTAAAATATCTAGCCGATCTTACCCTCTGAATGATATATCGCTGCTGTTATATTTTAAGAAGGTCTTGGCATTAAACTGTTTGTAAAACTCCAACCTACAGTAATCCATGTGGTGATATTTACAGACGTCAAAGCCCATTATTTGATTTTGGCACACAGTCATTCGTCAGAGCGGGTGGCCATTCAGAAAATCTACTGTTCCAAAACCAGCACTAAAGCAAAACTGGATTATTCGGTCTTATCCCTGAGCTATTTTTATCCTTTGATTAAGCATTGGCATCAACCAAGTTAATAACATTGAAAGAGGGGTTCAATGTGTGTGGGTGTTTTTTTTATCCGTCTGTCTCTCTGGTGTCTGTTTAAACACAACAACAACAACAAAATCTTGGTTGCCTACAAGATCCATCCATACAAAAACTGAAGTCTCTGAACTGTCTTTAATTTGTAAAATGTACATTTGATTGTTAAAGAGACGGCAGAAGGAAGATGCAGCACACATAACCTATATGTTAACATACAGTGCAGATGAGGGGTATTTACAATAACATTGAGATTCTTGTACGATACCAGGCTATTTTAGCCTACAAAATGGAGAAATTAAATATTAATTTGAATATGAATTAAATATTAATTTGATACCATCACATTTACAATGTTATTTACAAAGGTTTTAATATTGACAACTCACCATCACAAAAAAAATATAGACAAGAACTAACTTCTTATTCATATAGAACGGAGTAACGTTATGATAAAAATATTTTCATATTTCATCTGATAAGAGATCGATGTTTATATCTGTTTAGACGTTTTTCCTTATGTGTGATATACAAAATATCTTGATGGAAATTAGTATATTCTATCAATAAATCACTATATTTCATTTCAGCATCAATATCATGATGTGTGTATCCGCAATAGGCATAGATATGCAATGTTGAGTTGACTTTGCAGTGTATTTTTTACATTTACAAAACCATAAAGCACGCACTGCTTATTTCACTTTTATCTTGACTTTATTGCAATCATCTAAGCTTGTAATTTGTGTGTTACTTTTTATGGATGACCCACTCCCCTACAGAATCACCCCAAATCAAAATTAAGACATTTGATAACACTTCTCATTAATAACTAGCTGCTTATTAGCATGCATGTTATTGAGATATTGGCTGCTTATTAGTACTTATAACTAGGCCCACACAGAATCTGTATGCACATAAATCCGTAGATGTCTAGTCCATTGAGTCTAATTATTTACTTGTGTAAATGTGTGTAAATTTATATTTATTTATTCAGTTTTTAAATTAATTTAATTAATATTAATGACTAATATGAAAATGTTTGTATGCTTTATTTACAATAGAGTTTGTAAAGTAATATTTTCTGTCATTTAGTAAATGTATTATATGTGAGAATTGCTTTGTTTACCAAAAAAAATTTATCTAATTGTATTTTGCTTTGTAAACATAAAATAAAAATAAAAAAATATTATTTATTTAGTATATAACGTTTTTAGTTACGATACTCCCAAAAATCATTCCAGACAAATCTGCTGATTTTTTACTAAATTCTGCGCAGAAATATCGAAATATCTACAGTACTGTCTGGCTGTACTTATAACCAACATATTCTATATGATCTTATTCTACATCCCTAATCCAATACCTAAACTACCTTGATATCTATTTGATAAGGAGCATATTTGGAGTTTATTAAAGCAAATGTCATATTAATGGTTTGCTAATAGAGAGAATTGAACCTTTAAATAAAGTGTGACTATAAATTCTTGGTAAAAGTGATTCAATCATTTAATGATATTGTATAGATAAAGTATATCGCAATATATATCCCAGAAAAATGTATTTGCGATATTAGATTTTTCCAATGTCGTGAAAATCATACGGTATTGTCAATATTCATAATAATTATCAAACACTGCTGACCGATACAGTGACAGCCAACACATACATACAGTGCTCAGCATATATAAGTACACCCCTCACAACTTTTTTTTAACTCATATTTTTATTAGAAAGCTATACAATTTTATATTTGTGCATATACATTAGATTAGTCAGTACTGAAGCCAAATCTGGAGCTTATCTGACAAATATAAAGATGTTCTGTGACTAAAATATTATTTTAATAACTATATCTGTTTAATAAATCTGTTTTGTTTAAATGCACCAATATTCACTGTGAAATGGATAAAAATAATCATCTTCAGAATGGAGTGTACTCAATTATGCTGAGCACTGTATATTGTGAGATATTGAAAGCAAACCCCTGCACTAAGAGATAGTTACCCTTAACATAAAGTAATTCATTCATAAGAAATCCTTGACTCAAAAACTGGTAGGTGGGCTTGTATGTTGGCTTTATATTCACACACTCGTTCAGAGACAGCTTGTGACATGCTCCCTATATAGTTTACCATGGTAATAACTTTGAATATTCAGTCTGAAGTCACATGCAGGTATGACTTCAAAACAACATTAGCACTATTTAACTGTCTGTGAACAATGTTGTACTTTGATGGTTGCTAATATGATCTCCCTATTTAGAATACTTTTCTCAAATTATATTATTAAGGAGAAAGTCCGAATGTATGAAAATAAAACCAACTTTACCTAAATGGTTTGTACCACTAATGTCACCAAACAACCAGTGATTCAAAGCTAACGTTGGAGGCCTGTCAGAATCAGTGTCCGTGTGGAAACAAACTAATAACCAGACATAACAACCAAAGAAATGCACATCCATACGTGTAACTTACAAATTTAGGCTTCTTCTCTCCGTCATCCCCACTTGAACCGCCCTGAGATGACACTCCGGCTCCAAATCCTTTCTTGCGGTTAAATTTATTCTCCCTTCCTTGATTCGAGCCTTCATATCTTGGTTGGCGGTAGTTGTCCATATTGAGGTGAAGCTATAAAACTATCTCTACAAAGTTTCCGTGTTTAATGGCTCATTGTGTCTCCGAGATTGCCCGTTGAAAGAGACAAGCGCGAGCGCGGATTAAGCTGACTCTCGCGGGTGAACTTGCACGAGAAGCGCCCCTTGACAGTAAGTTAAGTTAGTTGTTGTCTAATAAATCGGCTAACGACGGTAATCCAATTGCCAGCTCCTTAGATGTCACTAACACCTTTTTTCAAACCGTACATTGATGTAAATGTTAAAAAAAAACACTCCTGTGATGCAAAATGCCAGTATCAGAAAAGCGTGTATGCTGTCCGTGTTGGTAAAAACAAGAGCAGAAATGAAATAGGTAGAAAGGTTATGACGAATGACAAGCAAACAAAAACTCCCGCCTTGGAACAGCCAATGAAAGCGTCCTTCTTCTTCTTCTCTTGGTTAATGGCGGATTGCGAACAGGTTTTAGGTGTATTCCGCCATCTACTGTGCAGGAGAGTAACATCACGTCATATTCTGTTAGTTAAATTTGTTTCATTAAGATGTTTAATACTGCTTTCCTAGTGTTTATTATTCATTCTCTTTCTCCTTCTGTTCCCAAAATCGACCCTTAAATTCCACTCCCTTTCTGCCTACTGGACTTCATCTTTTAATTCTTGTCTTTCCATCTTATCTACACTGTAAAATGACCTTCATTCGTTCATTTTCCTTCGGCTTAGTTCCTTTATTCATCAGGGGTCACCACAGCAGAATGAACCGCCAACTATTCCAGCTTATGTTTTACGCAGCAGATGCCCTTCCAGCTGCAACCCAGTACAGGGAAACACTTATACACTACGGCCAATTTAGTTTATTCAAATCACATAGCTTTATAACTATACCTGTCTGTTTGAACTGTGGGGAAACCCACGCCAACACAGGGAGAACATGCAAACTCCATACAGAAATGCTAACTGGCCCAGCCAGGACTCGAACCAGCAACCTTTTTGCTGTGAGGTGACAATGCTAACCACTGAGCCACCGTGTTGCCCTTATATCTAATGATATAAAATGCTTTGGTTGTTAAATTTGAATTAATATTTTAAAACCGATTAAATTTTCAAAATTTCACTTTATCAGTTTTACACAGTATTTAAATATAATATGTCTATTTATCAGTAATGCGATCTAAAAAATTATCAACAAAAAAAAACTTCAGCTCGTTTATTTTCAATAATTTGTACTAAAAAACAATATATATATGTGACTATAAACTTACAGTAGGTGTCAGTATTTGACTAACTATTTCGCCTTTACTACACTTTATAGACTTTTTTGTATAGTTTATATTACATGAAATCATTTAAATGATTTAAATAATCACTTTTTTGCAGAAGTGGATTTTTTTATTCAACATTAATAGATATTAAATAAATTCCTCTATTAATCAAATTATTTTAAGTACATTACATTAAGTTTCAACATGGTATTTAATCTTAACACGTCTTCCAACTAAATACACATAACTTTTCTATTAAATTGTGATTATATATGCTTTTTACTAATTATTTTTTGTCTGATAAATAACAAATTTATACCAGGAGTCCTAACCTTAACCCACTGTAAATCTCAAACTTTCTAAAACTTTACTCATCCTGTTTCATTTTTTGTTTTTCTTTTTAAATACAATAATTCAATCAAATTAAAATAAGGAATATGTCCATATGTCCCCTACTGGACTCCACTACTTGATTTATGTTCTCTGTACAAGCAGATAACATTTCCACAGCAGCTCTAAACTGAGACCAAATCACAACTGGCACATGCATTAATTAAGTGAACAAATGTGTGACATAAATAAAGAAATCAAACGCATTCTGGCTAATAAAACAGAACACATGCATGCTGTTTTTCGTCCTCTGTCTCCCTCTACTGCACATTTTCATCAAAGCACTTTGTTCTCTCACTGTAAACCCTGGTTGCCTTACATTTTAAAGCTGAATCAAATTAACCTTATGAGAGTCCATTGAACTTATATGATGTTAAACCGAGAGCTTGCGTAATTTATAAATTAAGTTATAACATGATTAACTTAGTTAAATAAGCTACAATGAACCAAAAACATATGCTGTCATAACTAATTGATCATATATTCTCTACAGTGCTTAGTTACACTTGGTTTTTCTCTCTCACACACACACACACACACACACACACACACGTTTGTTTTTCTGAATTGTGGGCACATTCCATAGGTTTCCATTGTTTTAAGGCTGTACAAACCATATATTTTATTGTCCTTTACAGGAAACTGAGTGCAGTTTTACTTTCTGGGGGAAAAGAAGTCATCAAAAAATGCCTTCATCATCAATCTCTTTGTACCAGTGTTATTACACATTTATGGCCTGATATGTCACAGTACACACACAATAATGTGAATATTAGCAATGTTAATTACATTAAAAGAATAATAATAAAACAATCTATTATACACTGGTCACACTTTATTTTAAGATACAATTCTCGCTGTTAACAAACTATTAACCTAGGACTTTTAGCTCAATAAACTACTAATTACCTGCTTATTAATAAACAGTAAGGTAGTACTTTGGTTTAGCTATTAGATTAGGGACATAGAATAAGATCATACTTTAGAAGTACTAACAAACAGCAAATATCTTAATAACATGCAGGTAATAAGCCACTTAAACTAAAGTGAACATAAAAAGATTTGTGCTACTTGTTCAAACTACTTATTTAAAATGAGCTCAATCAACACAATTCTTGAGCCTTTTGGGGGGCACAACTTAATTGTTGCAACCCAGGCTCATTCTAATTATGTACCTCTATATACATTTCTGTAGAACACCAAATACATCCTAGGAGCTACATTTTTATTTAGCAGTTTTTGTTTTCATGAATTCACCAGAGGCGGATGTGTACACTTTTTTAGATCTTAGGCCCCTTTTACACTGTTTACATATTCAGAGACTGGATTCAGGCCTCCATTATGAGAAAAGTAATCAGATATAAATCTGATATGTGACAACGCGACTATCATGTAAACAGGCAGATTGGATTTATTGAGGCATTCCGTTTTGTATATCATTAAACTTGCGACAATGTGGTACTTCTCTGCGGTTTAATAACGTAGAAGGAAGAGCGTGTGTGAAGACGCTGACGCGGTAAACAACAACAACAACAGAAGAAACATGGAGGAAAGTGATCAGTCGCCACAATTTGCTCCCACCAGACCTGAGATCTCTCTCATACCTACAAATTCCTCTGAATGGTGGAGGACACTATAAACCATAGGCGCAAGCTGTGATGACAGCCCTTTCCCCTCCTCCTCAAAATCATTATGAAGTTGGATGAACTTCACATAGTTTTCAGAGCTAAAAGCAAGATAATTTTTTCCATCATGGCTAGTGTGGCACAGATGCTAGAAGCCATCTTTAGCGCATGCGCAACGCCGTTAATTGTGTGTAAACGGGGTCTTAAATCAGATATGGGTCAAAATTAAAAGGACATGTAAACGGACAGGCAAAAAAAAAATCAGATATATGCAACAAATCGGAATTGGGCATCAAGACCTTACAGTGTAAACGGGGCCTTAAATTTTTCTTGTGAGTGTCATTTGCGCCAGCTGTTCTCACGTAAATCCACCAGAGGCCACTGTTGCCTGACTGTCTGACTGACCAACCCACGCCCCATTCCTAAACCCAATCGATAGAGGGTGCGCGCGATGTGTCTGAATAGCTTAGGCAAGAGTGGGGGGTTGGGCGACAGAGCAGGGAGGGATGCGGTGGACAGGGGTCTGCAACGTAATTTGAGGAACAGGCGGGACGCACGATTTCAGGGAGATTACCATTCGTTTGCGGGCAACTTCTGGGAGACTTGGGATGTCTGCCGTTCTTATGATCAACTCTGCTCTGTCTCAAGACATCCAACCTACCTAAGACTGTATGTAGCGAGCCACTGGACAAACAGCAGGGAGGCGGTCAGCTGGTAAGCGCGAAAAGGAACGCCGTCACAACGCCCCGTAGCGTTCATTTTAAAGATGAAATGCAGCCACACAATGCATTGTTACCAATATGCATATTGTGCAATCTACTGCAATCTGCAAGACAGTTCATACTGAATAAACACATTTGACTCCCATGAACAGCACATTTATTGACCATTCAGCAGATAGCATCCTATCTCTGTACAAGCAATATAGATTCTGTTAGCATATACTCTTTCTATGGTACAATGATCATTTACACAAATATACACAATTTAAAATATAAACTTGTTCCAAAGTACAACATATACTGTGTTTTATCTTTTTTATATATATATGTGTATTTATTTATTTCACGACATAGTGTTTCATTGAGGCAGTCCACGCGCTTCAGTTTCTATGGAGAGTGGACGGCGCACAGGCAACAGTAAAGCGGGCTCAATCAGCACAAACCGAAACGGTGACATGGAAGAGGATTTTTTTTTCATATTCAGGATGACCTACAGTACAGCTGGGCTGGATAAAACTCTTTGGATCATGCACTATCAGGCCTTTCTTTATGCATTGACCGTGATTGTCGGTTTATTGAAGTTCATTGCTCTGCTACGGTGCTGTTTGCTCCACTCAACGCAACACCGTATTGTTATTGTTGTTTGTATGGCACATTTAAAACAGTCTTGAATCATGTGCACTTGAAAAAAAATGTCCATTGTGCAAAACATTATCTCCTCCACACCGATCCCAAGTGCATAATGTAGTGATCAAATCAAAAGTGTATGAGCACACACTCTCATTCGAACACGTTCATAAGACAACATGCTTGTACACATGCACGAACATTTCTCTCTTTCACACATGCACGCATACTATAGCAAGCTGTTTTAGCATTTAATGCACCCAGTTTCATGCTACTAGTACTTAAAGCCACTGGTGTCTGTTCAGTTAAGTACTTAGTACTTGCATATTAGCTATTAGTACCCTTTTAAAGATATAAGTACTTATTAATTAGTTCTTATTTATTAAACACCAACATATAATACAACAGTGATGGTATCTATTCTATTGTTAGGAAGATTTCACATTTTTGACGTCTATAGGGAACTGTCGTTCAGATATTAACAATTCACTTCTGGCTGGTGTGTATTTTAATAGTGATAGCATAATATTTAAATAATATGCGAAAGTATTTAAACACTAGCAGTGGTTTATTAGATCGTAGTACATATTAGACCTAAGTAATAGTGTTGTCATGATACTGCAATTTAGTACCAATTCGGTACTGAAATTTTAAAAACAATACAGGGACCGAATGGTAATGAATATTAGATGCTTACTATATAGTACCTATTGGTACCAAAATTAAGTATTGTGAGAACACTAATAAGTACTTATATTGTGATTAGCATATTTTTAAATAATATTGGCAGGTACATATTAGGCCTAAGTACTAGTGTAGTCACAATACTGGAATTCGGTACCAATTCGGTACTGATATTTTAAAAACGATACAGGGACCAATTGATATTGAATATTACATACTATACAGTACCAAAATTCTGTATTGTGACAACAATAATAAGTACCTATGTTGTAATAAAGCACATTTTTAAATAATATTCCCAAGTATTTGGACACTAGCATGGATTTATTAGATAGTAGTACGTGTTAGACCAAAGTACTGGTGTTGTCACGATACTAGAGTTCGGTACCAATTTAGTACTGAAATGATACAGGGTTAAAAACGATACAGGGACCTTCACAGCCAATCACAGTCATTTCAGTTGATTACGTGAACATAATGGCAAATCAGAGTTGTTTAAGAACGAGATCAAATGTTAGCGGGAAATGGACATTATAAAAAATTTCAGTATCGATTGGTACCTAAATTTAGGTACCGTGATGACCCTTAGTTAGGACTAATTAGTGCTTAATTAGTGAATTGCGAGGTCCCGGAACTGATCAGGGTAATGGATCCGGCATGTTACCAGAGGATGGAGAGGTATCGCGCACGAAAGTGGAGAGAGGTGGGGGGAGCTATTGTTAGATGGTGCAGTGGATGGCAGACGGGTGTGAGCGGGGCGAGGGTGTCATGGACGAAAGTGAAGAGGGTTGGGGAGTCGCGGAAGAAAGTGAAAGTGAACAGCGGACGGGGGAGGAGGGCGGTTGAGGAAGGGGATTGGTAAAATGAGGATCCGGCGTGTTCCGGCACAAATGAAGCCCTGGGACTAATACTCACTACTATCTAATCACAACATAAGTACTAGTGTTGTCACAATGCTGGAATTTGGTACTAATTCGGTACTGAAATTTTTAAAAAGATACATGGACACTGGAGCATTTTAAAGCTGTGAAGATCAGTCAATTCATCAGTGGATCGCTTGTATGTTAGCTCATAAACAGACCAGCTTATCTTCGCTGCTTTAAAACGCTGTCCCTGTATCTGTAGTTGCAATCAGTAAACAGCGGTGAGTTTGGTGATGACCTTCACAGCCAATGACAGTCATTTCTGTTGAGCATGTGAACACAAATGGCAAATCAGTGCTGTTTAAGAACTCAAATGTTAATGGAAAATGGCCATTATTAAAATTTCAGTGACAACACTAATAAGTACTTATGTTGAGATTATCACAATTATATTTGCAAGTATTTTGACACTAGCAGTGATTTATTAGATCATAGTACGTATTAATCTGAAGTACTACTGTTGTTACGATACTGGAATTTTGTACCAATTCAGTATGGAAATTTTAAAAATTATACATGGATACTGGAGAGTTTTAAAGCTGTGAAGATCAGTCGAATCTTTAGTGGATCGCTGGTTTGTCAGCTCGTATACAGAGCAGCTGATCTTCGCTACTTTAAAATGCTCCAGTGTCCCTGTATCTGTAGTTGCACTCTAAACAGCGGTGAGTTTGGTTAATTGATGACCCTCACAGCCAATCACAGTCATTTGTGTTGAGCACGTTAACACAATGGCAAATCACCGCCATTTAAGAACAAGCTTAAATGTTAGAGGGAAATAGACATTTTTAAAATTTCAGTACAGACTGGTACCAAACTTCATTATTGTGACAACACAAATGAGTACTTATGTTTTGTAATTACTACTAGTAAATCTTACCAATCAAAATTATATATATTTTTTATTTATCTTATGTTATACATACTCATAATACAAAAAAAAATCTTATTTTGAATATTACCAATGAGTAGTAGTATTTAAATGTGTAGCAATAGCCTACTAATAATGACCAAGTACTAGAATCTATGTAATAGTTGCAAGTATCTAACGAAAGTTCTAGTGTTTAATAAATGAGAACCAGAATTTAATGAATAGTAGACACTATATATTAGATTACTAGTACATAATAATGTTACACTTTACAAAAAGGTCTCATTTGTTAACAAGTTAATTATGTCAGCCTAACCCGAAACCAACCATGAGCAACGTCTGTAATTTCCTCTGTAATATTTATTAGCTCATGTTAATTTCTAGATTTGCAACAAAAAAGGCATTTGTTAATATGAGCAAGCAAACAATGTTTTTCTAACATTAACAAAAATTAAATCCTTTACAAGATATGGATTATAGTTGATTCATTTTAATAATGTTAACAAATTAGACCAAATTATTAAGGGTTAAATAACCAAAATATTTGTTACTAAATGTATAATTTAAATTAAATATAGAATTTAACACTAGCTAGAACTGAATCATATCTGAACCCCATATAAGTGTGTTGTTACTACTACAACTACATTACTACTAACGACAGAACAGTATTCCAGCATTACCTAAAGTTCTAGTATCTATTTAACAGGTACCAAAACGAATAAATGCACACCATCTTCTAATAAACAACTTAAAAACCTACTAGTACCTAGTGTTGTCCCGATACTGAATTTCGGTATCAAAATTTTAAATACGCCCATTTTTTAAGTGTGTTTTTAAACAGCACTGATTGGCCATTGTGTTCATGTGGACACTGGAGCGTTTCAAAGTCGCACTGGATTGCTCATATGTCAGCTCATAGACAGACCAGCTGATCACTGATGGTTCGAATTCAGTATTGAGACAACACTATTAGAACCAATGTGTTTCTAGTACTAGTATCAATAAAGAATAATCACTTCTACCTAATGGAAAAGATACCAGTAGCAAAACATAAGTACCAATAGCATGTTAAAGGAATTAACGGTAAAGCAGCTTGCCATACACACAGCCCAGTAAAATCACTCTACACCTGTGATATAATCTGCATATTAAAACTGGGTGATCTGGACTGTTTGGACAATGGGCTTCCAGAGGAGAACGGACTCCCTGGGGAAAGGAGATCCTGGCTGCGTTCCGATCGGCCCAGACGCTCCTCCTGCAGGCTGATGGCGGACAGATAGTGAGCCCTGTCCGCACTGAGGCTTCCCAGCGATAGGCTATCTGTGGGTCCTGATGAGCCGTTGAGGCCGGTACAGTCAAGAGACTTGCTAGAAGATGTGCTGCTGGCTTTGGGAGGTGCACCAGCGAACGGAGGGATGTAATGTGGGTCTAGAAAGCGTCTGGGAGCGCTGGGACTGGGACTGCGGCTGCATTCTGCAGTCCGGAGGCTGACGGCTGGAGGAGGGGACTGGTGGCGTTGGTGGAGGCTTCTCAGGGCAGCTCGGGTGTCCGCGGACGTGCTCTCCCTGTGTCTGGCTCCTGGCTCTCTGGAAGGTCGAACGCCAGTGATGATCCAGTCACGTTTCACACTGCTAGGCTGACTGCTGCTGGAAGCCCCAGAGGAAAAGCCTTCATCTGGGTCAAAAGAGTCCTCGCCACAGCTCACGCCGTCTGCATCTAAAACACACACACAAAAAGAGAGAGAGAGGGAGGGAGGAAAATTGAAGTAGGGGAAACAGACCGCTGGATTAAGTAGATTTGCATTTCCTGGAGAAAATACCAGCGCTTGCAAGGCAGAGAAAGAAAAGTGTAAGGTGCGCTTAGAAGTAAGCTGAAGCTTTTGGATGCACGGCTGTGAAATGCAGCATCAGACACTCAGCACGCATCTTGTGTTGATTCTGCTGCAGAGCCCATAGAAAACAACACGACGCCGTCTTTGAAGTGTAAAGCTGCAGTTATACTAGGCTGCATTCGCTTGGTTTTTTCCATTTATACACATGTGGATGTTGACTCAACTCAAGACTCACCTAAAATTTGGATTGAAGAATAAGTTTCTAAATATAAAACGGTTGTTTATTTTATTTTTAAAGTAATATTTTTATTCAGTATGGATGCATTGAATTGATTAAAGGTGATGTTAACGTAGGGTTCCCACTTCAAGTCAATTAAAAGTTAAACAACATTAAAATAACAACAATATTTAAATGGTTTTAGTTGGAATATCATTTAGCATGACTTTAATAGCCAATATGACAACAACAATGGATAATTTACCTACATTTTTATTCATTTACCTAAATAGGTACATTTGTCAACAACAACGAAAAAGAAATAAATCGCAGTAATTACTGTTTGCGTGGCAATGCCGTGTTCCCTCTCCTAAATTTGTTAAATCAACAATTTGAGACAGTAATCCATGCTTTTGTGACCACTCTGTTAGATTACTGTAATGCTGGTACTAGCAAATATGACCACAACTCCCATGTGTTAGCTTCACTTAATTGGTTGCCAGTTCATTTTAGAATACAGTTTAAGATTCTTTTATTTGCCTATTTAGAAAGTTTAGCTATATTTTATCTTGTATTTTTTGTTATCTTGTAGTTTTATATAATATTATGCTTATTTTGTTATATATTTTTGCACAGCACTTCTGTGTTTTTAAAGTACTCTATGAATAAAATTTGACTTGACTAAATTTGATCGTTCAATAGCTGTTTACAAACTTTACATTTAGCAATGTTTTAAAGTGGTTATTTTAAAGCCAAAGCACTTAAAATATTGATTATCCCGATATGTTAGCCTTAGTTAACGTGTACAGTTTCGTTCTGACTCCTGTATTCAGGTGACAGTTCCAAGGGTACATTCAGAATTGGGTAAACGTGCTTTCTCTTTCTATGCCTCGTGTACTTAAAAACGAATTACAAAAGACACTCAGCCTTGCTGCATTGCCAACTCTGAATACTTTTAAACCTCTTTTGTATACAGCTTTAAAGGAGAGTTGTAACTTTTCCATGATGCGATCACAAACTATGATTGTCCAGGTCATGATTGTCTTCCTGTCCAGGTCTCACTAGAAGAAAAGATAGTAGTGATAACTCAATGTGATTTCCTGGCTAAATAAAGGAACAATAATAATAATAATGCATTTGACTAAAGTAATTACCAGTTGAAAAGTGGGAAAAGCATTAAAACAGCACTGAAAAACAGCCTAACTATAACAATAGGCGAGAAACAGCGTGATATAATAATACATTCAGGTAAATTGAAATAAAATTGAACTTATGCGAATTGCATATTCCATTACTTGAAAAAAAAAAAAAAAAAAAAAAAAAAATCAATGTCTGGAATAGACATTTTAAAATTCCATGATATTCCAGAAACTCCATGACCCGTAGGAACCCTGTTAAAGACTCTTGATGTTACAAAAGATCATACCTTAAAAAAAAACAAAAAACTATTTTTAGCATTGGCTAGGCCTGTGACGATGTCTATTTTTGTTAAACAATATATTGCAAAACATATATTGCGATAAACTATATTATTGCCATTTTAAGACCATTTTATGCCACTCACACACATTATATAATGCCAGAATGACATATATAATATCAGCCCAATGCAAGTACACTCTACCAAAGGACACATTTTATTTTTAAGAATTTAATTTATAGTCATTTTAAGAATGGAATAATTAGGCATTGGAATGAGAATGTGAAAACTTATATCCTAAACAAATAACAATAAATGTTCATGAAAAAAGTGCAAGGTAAAAAGTAACAGAGGCTGCGTTATCTGCTACCAGATACTTTCAGTTTTCATACACCCACATGAAAATATACTATAGTAATTAATTAATTAATTATTAGTAAATAATAAAACCATACTGTCACTGACCCTTCCAATAGAGATAGAGATGTTGCAAAATCAGCAAAAATGTTTCTAGAATTAGTTTATGTATGGGCGATATACACTCACCGGTCACTTTATTAGGTACACCTCCAACTGTTTGTTAAATGTTAATTTTTCAAATCAGCCAATCACATGGCAATAACTTAATGCATTTAGGCATGTAGACATGATCAAGATAATCTGCTGCAGCTCAAACTGAGCATCAGAATGGGGAGGAGAGGTGATTTAAATGACTTTGAACGTGGCATGGTTGTTAGTGCCAGACAGGCTGGTCTGAGTATTTCAGAAACTGCTGATCTACTGGGATTTTCATGCACAACCATCTCTACGGTTTACAGAGAATGGTCCGAAAAAGAGAAAAAATCCTGAGCTGATAGAAAGGCAACAGTAACTCAAATAACCACTCGTTACAACTGAATCTCTAAATGCACAACACGTCGAACCTTGAGGCAGATGGGCTACAGCAGCAGAAGACCACACCGGGTGCCACTCCTGTCAGCTAAGAAGAAGAAACTGAGGCTATTACTGAGGGATATATTCTTGCCACAATTTAGGCCCATTAGTACCAATTGAGCATTGTGTCAATGCCACAGTCTACCTAAGTATTGTTGCTGACCATGTCCATCCTTTTATGACCACAGTATACCCATATTCTGATGACTACTTCCAGCGTAAATCATCTTAGACTGGTTTCTTGAACATGACAATGAGTTCACTGTACTCAAATGGCCTCCACAATCACCAGACCTTAATCCAATAGAGAAGCTTTGTGATGTGGTGAAACAGGAGATTCGCATCATGGATGTGCAGCCGACAAATCTGCAGGAAATGCATGATGCTATCATTTCAATATAGACCAAATTCTCAGAGGAATGTTTCTAGTAACTTGTTGAATCTATGCCATGATGGATTAAGACAGTTCTGAAGGCCAAAGGGGGTCCAACCCGGTACTAGTAAGGTGTACCTAATAAAGTTGTCAGTGAGTGTATATTGCATCACCAAAAATGATTGAGGTCTTGTCCATTTGTTGTGCGATAATTGTGACAGACTTAGCATAGTGAATAATAAAAATGTTTATATGGATTAGGTAATTAGTGAATAATGATTAAGGATTGAGTAATTAGTGAATAATGTCATTAGCATTACTTTATTATTGAACACAAACCATACAAGTATTGTAGTTTTGCCGGATTAAAGTATACTGTACACTACTAAACTGTCCTGGAAATGATGTTTGATTGAATCTGTACGTTATGTAACAAGATATGAGAAAAAAAAAGTAATATAATTTATTTCTTGCCTTGCAAGCACTGTCTCCTGATCACAAATGAAAGGATTAAACACAAACAATGACAGTACAACACTAAGGTATGTGGAGAAACTAGTAACAGACAAAAGGAAGTTTTTTTCATGCAGTGGGAGTTGGTGTATTATTTATGCCAATGGAGATTATCTATGATGAACAAGGGCAGGGCTTGTGTATGGACTGTCTAATGGTGAGATGCTCCTGAGCCCCTGCCTACCCCCTTGCAAGGTTAGCTGAATGGTGCACTTTATCCGCCCGCATGGCACAGGATTGTCAGCTCGCTCCGTGGGAGGAGTGTATCGGCTGGGGGTGACGGAGGCGTAGAATTCAGCCGTGGTTGAGAAATCAAAACAATCTGAGGTGAAGACAGTGAACCAACTAAACATGATGCTGACAGAGGGAAAATAAATACACACACACAACAATGTCCTCCTTTTTCTGATGCTTGAATGGGTGTAATGGATGGACTGTCAGGGATGTCATGTAAATGTTCACTTTATGATTTTAACGATCATGGAGGAAATGAACGTGCAGAAAACAGGCAAAATAAAATGATGGGTATATAATGAAGGGTATATTTTCTGACTGTGTGTGTGTATATTTGACGTACCTTCTCGTTTCCAGCGGAGGCGGCGGATGGAGGCGGCAGTGACAGCAGCCTGAGAGACGCATCTCCCAGCAGGCGTTACTTCCACCTCCAGAAGATTCCGTGAGCCCTCTGGAGGACGGGATGGAAGAGAGCGGCTAATTGCATTTGCCACCTGAGGATCAGAGTTCAGTGTAAAGTGGTCAAACATTAATACATACATACATACATGCATACATACACACACACACACACGTCATTTAAAGGTTATTATTGAAAGATTCATGAACTATGACAAACTCAACACAACTCCAAATTCACCATTATAGTAGAGTGGGTCTCAAACGTCTGAGACCGCCAATGAAAATGATTAATGGTCATTATATTTGAAAGGTAACATTTTGGGAATAAGTAAACTAAGTTATATTTCTATTCACACATACATGGATAAATGTAAATAAAAATATATCGAGTCACCATGAGCACCTAAGTGCACTTAACCAATAGGCTATTGGCACTGACACATGAATATTTTTTTAAACCTTCCTTCCCTTATTAAATTAAAAATCTCCAACCACATAAAATGCAATCGCATACAAAGCACTGTCAAAATCATACCAAACTAATAGGTTGTGATGTAACCCTAACCACAAAGCCATGTTTGCCAATCTGAACCCTGAAAAAGGGAGATAGCAGTGCTGCTAAACACATTGTACATCCATGTAAAAGTTAACATCATCTTAATATTCTACTCTACTTTACGTTGTAACATGTCTTTTCTTTCATTTTATTAAACATTGATTATTCCAGACCAAAAATGAAAAAAAAAAAAGAGGACCAAAAAAAAATCTTTCAGACTTTCAGACCCCACTGCATTTTCCCCAAGTGTACTGTAACAAAGGTATTTCACATAATGTATTGGTGTGCAGACAGCTGATGACTTTTACCAGTAATGGTTGGGCATGGAGGTCTAGCTGTGCTCGGTAGAGGATGTCATCCAAAGCTTCTCTCCCCAGATCCCACTGGCCATTATAACTGGAGTTGATAGGAGAGAGCATCATTGTGAAGATGAGATCATTACTAACTAATCATCTCACTGACAATTCAATTCAAAAACATATTCTAAATCAAAATTAGCCCTGAACATTGAAATGGACTTAATACACTGAAGTTAATACACTCAATAAGGCTGAAAAGAAGGGGGAAAAAATGGGAATATTTGGAAATATTATTACAATTTATAAATCACTGTGTTTTAATATATTAAAAACTTTTAATTAATTTCAGTGATGGCAATGTTGAATTTCCAGTGTTTTTTGTGCTGGGCACAGTATAATCATGATTAATCACATCCAAAATAAAAGTTTGTTTTATCATAATATATGTGTGTATTATATTCATATACAGTTGAAGTCAAAATTATTAGGCCCCCTGAAATATTAGCCCCCTGTTTATTTTTCCCCAATTTCTGTTTAAAGGAGAGAAAAATTTTTCAACACATTTCTAAACATAATAGTTTTAATAACTCATTTCTAATAACTGATTTCTTTTATCTTTGCCATGATGACAGTAAATAATTTATTGACTGTCAAGACACTTCTCTACAGTTAAAAGTGACATTTAAAGGTTTAATTAGGTTAATTAGGTTAACTAGGCAGGTTAGGGTAATTAGGCAAGTTATTGTATAACAATGGTTTCTTCTGTAGACTATCAAAAAAAAAAAAAAAAAAAAAAAAAAAAAAAAAAAAAAAAAAAAAAAAAAAAAAAAAAAAAAAAAAAAAAAAAAATCGCTTAGAGGCTAATAATTTTGTCCTTGAAATGGTTATTAAAAATTTGAAAAATGCTTTTATTCTATTCGAAATAAAACAATTAAGACTTTCTCCAGAAGAAAAAATATTATCAGACATACTGTGAAAATTTCCTTGGTTTGTTAAACATCATTTGGGAAATACACATTTTTTTAATTCAAAGGTGGGCTAATATTTCTAACTTCAACTTTGTGTATGTGTGTGTGTGTGCGTGTGTGTGTGTGTGTGTGTATAATAAAACTTAAATTACATTATTTATCAGTGCATTCACCCAAAAATAAGAATTGGCTCGCCATTTGCTGTTGCCAAGTGTTTCCAAATCTTTTAGGAATTTAGTTTTTTCTATTGAAGACAAATTCAGATATTTCTAAGAATGTTTGAAACTGGTAAGCATTGATTTCCATAGTATTATTTCCCTACTAAGCGTGTCAATGACTACCACTTTACAATATTCTTCAAAATATCTTCCTGTGTTTTCAAAAATTCAAACATGTTTGAAACATTCATTCATTCATTTTCCTTCAGCTTAGTCCCTTATGTATCAGGGGTCACCGCAGCTGAATGAACCGCCAACTATTCCAGCTTATGTTTTACGCAGCAGATGTCCTTGCAGCTACAACCCAGTACTGGGAAATACCCATACACACTAATTCACTACAGCCAATTTCGATTATTCAATTCACCAATAGCACATGTCTTTGAACTGTGTGGGAAACCGGAGCACCCGGAGGAAACCCACATGAACACGTGGAAACTCCACACAGAAATGCCAACTGGCCCAGCTAGGACTCGAACCAGTGACCTTCTTGTTGTGAGGCGACTGTGCTAACCACTGAGCCACCATGTCACCCATGTTTGAAACAAGATCCAAACATCTACATCAAATACTCATCATATTAAAATGGTATGGAACAAACAAAACAGCAGTAATTTTACATCTATTAGAGAAAGTAGAGCTCAGCAAACATACATGGCATAGTAAACGGCACTCAGCATCTGCACCATAAACTCTGGCTCCAATCGCACACGGTTACAAGGCTCCTTCCAGGACTTCATCTGCTGTCGTGGGTATCCGCTCACACACAGCCTAAAACACAAAGACAGATTCTGAGAAAATCTCTAACGACATGTTTATTTGGAGGTCTTTATGCTAATGTCGTGACCCGACACAGAAATCCTTCGCTCTCTCTCTCGAAATCAATATTCCATTTAATCCATTTAATCATTCCATCTCTGCCAGTTCCAGCAAGAAATTTCAGAGAAAGAGAGAGAGAGAAAGAGATACAGAGACAGCAATGTTAGTGGATCATTAGCAGAAAACGCATTCTCCATTTTGCAAGCCGATTAGTGGTCTGTTCTTCTATTTTCCCTAAATACTAAAGAGTTGTGGACACTAAATGACTTTCCTAAGGTAAACTAGAACTCAGAAATGTAGTTTTTTTTAGGAGTAGTTAAATATAGAGCAAAATATTATTATAATTTTTTTATAATAAGTTAAAAACTAAAAACAGTTGAAACAGAGGGTTATACATTGCAAAACATCACTGTTCTCTCACTTAAACTTGAAATTCATTGCTGGACTACTTAAAATCTATTGCAAATTATAATCTTTTTTTTAAAGCCAAGTTTTTCAGTCAGTTTTTGTAATTCATTGTAATTTAAGTTTTTGTGCTGCGAATTAGCTTCAATAACAAGCATTACGGTACATTATAGGGATCATTTTTATTTTATTTATTTTTTATTTGTAGTAGCAATATACATGTGTACAGTACAATGATTTCACTTAAGAGTGTACATTTCCTATTGCTAAACTTTCTTTTTTACAAGCTATAAAGTAACAGAACACAACATAAAATAAAAAGTTTCATAAAATATGTAAAAATAACAGTAACAATAAAATGGCAACATATCAATAACTAAATATACATAGGTCAGAGAGGGTCGAGTCTTTATTTATTCGCTCAACTTTAGTTATTATCAGCTGTAAATTTCTAATCTAAAGAGAGGATTAAGAGGGGGAGTGCAATGTGTCGTAAATTGAAAAATGTTGATGGGAATTAGGTAGTAATATTTTTATATTTCTACGAAGATTGGATGGAGCAACCTAATGTATTCGGTCCACTTGGACCAGATATTTCTAAATATGTTAATTTGGAGTAGAAGGGAGAATATAATTTTTTCAATGACATAAACATCATATACTAATTCTAGCCAATCTTGGATTGTTGGGGATTCAGAAAGTAACCAGTGTCCAATGTCCAATGTACCATAATGTGCTTTTTTTGTCTGCGATTATTAAAATATCATGTAAGTATTTTTCAGATTTACTTATTTGGATATCAAAGCTTCCAAATAAATACCGATGAATTGAAAGGGTAGTGTAATATTAAGTATGTTTTCTATTACTCCATGTCCTGCTACCCAAAATTGTTTTAATACTGGACATTCCAAAAACATGTGCCAGTGACTAGGTTCCCGAGACCCACATTGTCTCCAGCACTTAAGTGTATTTTCCTGTGGCGTATGCTGTTTGTTTTGGCGTGAAGCTTTCATTTAATTTTAATTGAAGTTTATTAATAAATATTATATTGAAGAGTCCCTATTATGGGTTTTTGAAAATGACCTTCCATGTAATGTATAACACAGTGAAATATCCAGCTAAGGCTTAAATCTGAAAGTGCACAGTGTTTAAAACTATTGATTAATTTATAACAGAGTCGACTCTTAGTGCTTTAAAAGAATCGTCTTGCTAACGCGTCTTTAGCCATTTCGGCGTGATGTCAATATGAAACTTAAGCCCTGCCTAATTGTTGCGCGCACAAACCCAGGAAAATTGAAACCTGCGGCACAGCCCACAAACAGTAGCAAAGAAAAAGTGGAAGACAAACACTGTAGCAGACGCCGGTTGAATAAAGTCATGATGACGCTGTGCTCAGCTGGATATTATTGGAAGTGTGAGGGAAAGTTAGTGTTATTTTCTCTACCCAAAGATGAATCTGTGGAGAGTCAGTGGTTGAGGTTTATTTTTACAACAATACCTCATCATTAAAGCCCTCATTTTTCTGATGAGTGCTTCAGTAACCTACACACTTACAACGGGGGATTCGTCTGTCGTTTGATAAAGGAAGGATCAGAAAAGACTATTGATGTATGGGACTGTCAGAGCTTGACAGCAACTTTACAGTGGACCAGTTTCTTCCTCCATTTCACAAGTGTAAGTAAGTGCATCTTATAAGACAATGAAAGTGTATTTTGACCTTGCATGCATATCAGACTGTTGTTGGAGACCCTTAAAAACAAAATATGACCCTTTTTAAAGTATAATCGGGGCTCTTTAAATTATTATATTTTATATTAAATAAATATAAATAAAAAATTTAAATGGTCCTGAAAAAAAAACAGTGAAGTAACCTTACTGCTGTCATTACAGCCTCATCAATTTAAATGGAAAACATCTGATATGATTTTGCTAGAGGAACAGGCATTATTTTTATTGATTGGTTGGGGTTACCCTGGTCATCCATTTCTACATTCCATCCCATCAATATTTTTTAGAGGAAGCGAGACAGACGGGCTGAAATGTTCCTGCATCATTAGCAGAAAATATCATTTGTGCACTCTCCTTACCGTGTGCTCATTCTGCAAGCCGATTGGTGGGACGACGCAGGCATGAAGACCACGGCTGAGTTGTAGCAGAGCATTAGAAATGACAGCACCTCAAACCTGGAGGAGAAACACACACACACACACTGCTGTTACACAAAACCGCTCTGACATCTGCATAATTTTACATTGACAAATCAGACAGCGGTACATTAGGAGTCAGCGACTGTCGCCGTGTATCTAACACTGGAACAGGTAATAACAAATCACACTACATCTGCACAGATCCTGCTGTCATGAAGCTCCAGCAGCGGCTTAATGAAATAAAAATGCTGAGATATCATTACAGCCCGTTTCAACCTGCAGGAAGCAGCAGGAGCTGAGTCACCATAATGAAACGGTCCAGCGTGCGATTAATCAAATGCCTAGAAATATTCACAAGGAAATGGTACCAAAAAAAAAACACAGTTTGACAGGAAGCGTACCTGTTCTGTGAGGTGAAAGTCTCTCGCTGTGACAGCAGACCACTGTACACCACTCGGATGAGGTCATGCTGGTTCAGCGCTCCTTCGGTCAGCGCCATGGACCCCAGGCTGGATGGCTGCATTTTAGTATAAAAGCATTTGAATTTATTCATTCATCCATTCATTTGAGGCCCACCAAGTATTGAATATTCATGCAGCAGTTCAATTGAAAACAATGAATAACATTTTGTATGATTTCACTCGAGGCGTTGTTTTCATTGACAGAGTATGTAAATAAGTGTCAGATCCTGCTAAAATCAGTCTAGGCTAGTTTTTGTGATCCGTTGGGTAGTTTCAGAAAGATTTTAAGTACTTTTTAGATAGTCAATGTGGCCTCTAAGATAAATCAGGTAAATACCAGCTTGGTAAAAGTGAGAGAGTTGTTCTTATGATCAATTTGACTCTGCAGAAAAGATACCTTCTTATACACAGGTTAAATTGGAACTAGCCAAATTCAAAACCAAATATAGAGCATAATTGGGACCGATGTAATATCGAGCCAGCTACACAATCTCATATGTTTTGGGCTTGTTAAAAATTAAAAGGACTTCTGGCCGCTAATATTTACAGTTCTCTCTGAAGCATTAAATACTTATATAGAACCTGAGGCCATAATTTCAATATTTGGTTTTACATCACAGTCCTTATGTTTTAATAAAAGTAAGACAAATGTGATTGCCTTTGCAACGCTTCTAGCTAGAGGGTTAATATTGCTCAAAATGGAAGAAAAAATTTCTTCCAACCTTTAGGCAATGGCTTATGGAACTTCTACACCACCTGACCTTAGAAAAAATACTATATACTGTAAGAGATTGCACTGATAGTTTTTCTTCTCACTTGGCAACCTGTTTTAGATCACATAAAGGAGCCTTCAGTTATTTTAGAAGAGTAGAACCTTTATTTTTTTATTATTTTATTTTTTACCTTTTCTTTCCTTTTATATACAAGAGTAAAATATCCCTTACTTAATTCTATTATTTGTTAGTATTCTATTGTAATATTATTCATATACTTTTATAGAACCTAAATGTATATGTGTGCGACAGGTTTTGTTTGTTTGTTGTGTTACAAAAAGAAAGTGAGAAGCTATTTGTAGTACGTTTCGTATCTAACATGTCCAATAAAAACACCTTTAAAAAAAAGAAAAAAAGAAGATACCTTTTTAATATCCTGTAAAATTAGTTTGCAGTTAACCTATGGTTTTAAACAGCTTTCATTTAGAACTTGCTAATTAATTTGACCCAGTTAATTCATCATTAAACAGCAGATTTGACATTTTTTTTAAATATATTTGGTTATTTTAGACTTATATTGTCATCTAAAAAATATATAGAGTATTAATGTTAAACATGTCAAGTTTATTGTGACAGTTCAGCCAAAATGTATTCAACTGAAGATTTCAATAACCCTAAACCAGGGGTGTCCAAACTCAGTTCTGGAGGGCGGGTGTCCAAACTCAGTTCTGGAGGGCGGGTGTCCAAACTCAGTTCTGAAGGGCGGGTGTCCAAACTCAGTTCTGAAGGGCGGGTGTCCAAACTCAGTTCTGAAGGGCGGGTGTCCAAACTCAGTTCTGAAGGGCGGGTGTCCAAACTCAGTTCTGAAGGGCGGGTGTCCAAACTCAGTTCTGAAGGGCGGGTGTCCAAACTCAATTCTGGAGGGCAGGTGTCCTGCAGATTTTAGTTCCAACTTGCCTCAACACACCTGCATGGATGTTTCTAGAAAGCCTAATAAGAGCTTGATTAGCTAGCCCAGGTGTTTCTGATTGGCAATGGAGCAAAACTTTGCAGGACACTGGCCCTCCAGGACAGAGTTTGGACACCCCTGCCTCAAACCTACCCCTCATGTCTAAAGACTTCCTATTTGAGACTTCAAATTCAGACGTGAATTTAAATATCTTCCACTGGGTTAAATAAATGAACAAAAGTATTAAGTTTATGGGACAACAATTTTCATTTTGGGTGAACAACCCCTTGAACTGTTTTCTTTTTTTAATTAGGTTTTTGTATTGAGTGAAAATTCATTCATTCATTCGTTTTCCTTCTGCATTGTCCCTTTATTCATCAGGGGTCACCACAGTGGAATGAACCACCAACTCATCCAGCATATGTTTTACACCGCGGATGCCCTTCCAGCTGCAACCCGGTGCTGGGAAACATCTATACACACTCATTCATTGAGTGAAAATATGTGGCAAAAATATATACTTGACCTCATGCCTTATTTTAAAGTATGTGTACTTCATCTGTAGTAACAATGAACTTACTTAAGAAATGAATGGGTTATTTAAGGTAATACATGGGTTAAGGTTAGGTATATAAGTACAAGTGAAACAACTGAAATATAACGTGTTTCAATCATAACAGTCATCCTCATATTTTTAGCATAGCCCATGAGCTGGATTAAAGGCGCATTTGGAAATTGCATTTTAAAAAAAGAGATTGAAAAAAGGTCATGTTGGGGACATGTTGGTCATGTTAGGGAAAGCGCATGATTGTTTTGTCGATTTTAAATATTAAGACAGATTAGCAAAATTCACTTTGGGCACTTTAAAAACTACCCAATAACAAATCAACTCCCAGAACACTAGAAACAGTCCAGGAAATCTTAGCAACCTAGTAGTAGTACTTTATTTATATAGCACATTTTTTAAAGCACAACATTGCCCAAAGTGCTGAACATAATTAATACTAATTAAAATCACACAGCACATTTGTAACAGCTAAAACATAAGTCAAACCCCTTAACATAAAAAAAGGCTCAAATGCTAAAAGGATGAAGATGCAACTTCACAAGGTTTTAAAAACAATTAAATTTTAAATATTATATATGGGTAATACAGGCTAGGATCATTCTAGACTGAGTACATAGATGCTCTGCAGGTAGATAGTGAACAAGAGTTTTGTAACCCAGCTTCTCTTATCAACGTACTTGACCATAAAACCCAAATTCCTGACAAGATAAAAGAAAAGCCAGTCCTTATGAGGTATCAAAACATGGTCGCAGATCAGAAGATCTCTTAAGTACAACCAGAATCTGCCTATTCTATCCACACTGACCAGTAATACAAATTTTTACCATATTTATATGGGCTTTCAATTTGGTAGCTGGATTAATGTGAGAACATACATGACATATGATCTATTCCATAAGAATAATATTTCATTTGAGGAGTTACATTAAAAGCATAATATGCCTAAAAAGATCTTTAAATATCTGCAGAGAAGACATTTCGTTTATACTAGACATGGCAGTCTTACCTTTGATTTCTTTTTGGATAAGAGAATACACTTTCAGGTTAACATAAACACATTAAAGGGATAGTTCACCCAAAAATAACTAAATCTGCCATCCTTTACTCACTCTTGATGTGCTCCAAACCTTTTTTTGTTGTTCTGTTAAACACAAATGGAGATATTTTGAAAAATGTTGAAAACCTGTAACCGTTGACATCCACAGTACAATAAACAAATACTATGGAAGTCAGTGGTTGCAGGTTTCCAACATTCTTCAAAATATCTTCTTTTGTGTTTGGAAAAAAAAAAGAATAGGGTGAATAAATGATGCCACAATTATAATTTATGTGAACTATCCCTTTAACACAGTGAGCACTTTTATGTCTCAAATATCATTTCATAGGAACTCATTATAGCTTATTAGACAGTAGATCAGAAAATGCACATTCAGGTTATCATAAACGCATTAAAGGGAGAGTTCACCCAAAAATAACTAAATCTGCCATCATTTACTCACCCTTGATGTGCTCAAAACCTTTTTTGTTGTTTTGTTAAACACAAAAGAAGATATTTTGAAAAACGTTGAAAACCTGTAACTATTGACATCCACAGTACAAAAAAAACAAATACTATGGAAGTCAATGGTTGCAGCTTTCCAACATTCTTCAAACTATCTTCTTTTGTGGAAAAAAGACAAGGGTGAATAAATGCCAGAATCAATGTGCTCAAGATGCTGCATTACATAGGAACTCATTATAGCTTATTTAGAATACTGAAGTTAAGCACTTTATATCCAAATTTTACTCCATGATCAACCAGTATAAAGCAGACAATCTGATTTCATTGCAAAAGACATGGAGTACGAACTTAAAATGCGACATTGATGAAAATGTGTGGGATGATATTATCAGACTACCCTTGAATATTTCAGTCTGCAACAGATTTAATGAATTGCGATTTAATATTGTACATAGAGCTTATATATCCCCCAAAAAATACAGTAAAATAAATAACAGTTTCACCTTAATGTCCAAAATGCAATAATAATATCGGCGCGTTCTTTCATTGTGTTTAAGAATGTCCCTTGATTGCTGATTTTTGGACTGATGTTTGTGACAAACTGTCCATAATACATAAACAGAAGGTTACAGCCTCCCCATTAATGTGCTTACTAGGTGTTCTTTTTTCCCCTTAAAAATAGTGCATGCTGTTTATCAGGTAAATACCAGCTTGGTAAAAGTGGGAGAGTACCTCAAGCCAGCTCTTATGTGTGTTGCAGATCAATATAACTCTTTTAAAAAGATCCCTTTTTAATATCCTGTAAAATTAATTTTCAGTGAACCTATGGTTTTTAACAGCTTTCTATTACAATTTGCAAATTAATTTGACCCAGTTAATTCATCATTAAACAGCAGATTTGACGTATGTTTTTAAATATATTTAGTTTTTTTAGTGTTATATTGCCATCTAAAGTGTATCTAAAGTATTAATGTTTAAGATGTCAAGTTTTAATAGGACAGTTTACCCAAAATATATTTAACTGAAGATTTCAATAACCCTAAACCTACCCCTCATGACTGAAGACATCAGATTTGAGACTTTAAATTTACATTTGAAATATCTTTCATTGTGTTCCATAGATAAACAAAAGAATAATGTTTTACTGGACAACATGAGGTTAAATGAAGGATAACAGAATTTTCATTTTGGGTGAACTACCACTTTAACAATTTTCTTCTTTCTAATTAGATTTTTGTATGGAGTAAAAATGTATGGCAAAAATATATACTTGACCCCATAGAAATGTTTACAGTGTGTACTTAATCTGTACAAACAATAAACTTCTGGGTTATTTGAGGTAATTCATGGGTTAAGGTTAGGTTCAGAGATAGTGCCTAGTTATTTTATCCCAGTTTATGAAATGACTATGATAAGTAAGTACATGTGAAACAACTGAAATATAATGCACTTCAATCAGCCACCCTCGTATTTTTAGCATAGCGCAAGAGCTGGATTAAAGGCGCATTTAGAATTAATGTGCTCACTAGGTGTTTTTTATCCCTTAAAAATTACTGTATACGGTTTATGTTCTAATCATTGCTGTGTATACAACTCATTCTGAAAAATTCATTAAAAAATAATAATAATAATTTAAAAACCAGTAAAGTTGGAGCGAATCTAATGTGAGGTGGATGCTTGTTCCAGCATTTTGGGGTGATGACAGCGAAAACCTGATCCCCCTTCGCTTACACCGTGTCTTTGGTACAGAAAGAAAAGACTGACCTGTTGTTCATGAGCACCACTAATGTTTATTTTGTCTAAGAATGCCAAAAAAAAATTTCTACATTACTTTCTAATAAATAATACTGTAACAATAAAACCAGAACATTCTGATATCCCCTGTATCTCAGACATCCAATAAAGATCAGATTAAAGGGTGTATGTATGGTTCTTCATACCTCATGGTATATTGAAGGCTTGGAAAGAGAAGGGATGGTGAATGACAGCAGCTTGCCATATCCTTTACTGTCCACAATTTCCTGCAGCACACAATCCATATGTCAATTAAAAGACATGGTTTTTCAGGAAATGAAAGCTAACGCTAGCACAGTCATCGTTCTCTCACCAGGTTATAGATCCCCAAAAGCAAGGCCTCCACACAGCCATTGCGGTATCGCTCTCTGCTGGCTGAATGACTCAAGTACACCCAGATGAGTTCAGGCAGGAACTGCAGTGTGAAACGCCGCAAACCCTCCTCTGAGCTCCGGTACAACTCAAACAACTGATGACACACTGGAGCCAGCAGCTACAGAGGAGCAGACGCAAACAAAACAAAAACAAAACAGTGATGTGAAGTGAAACAGACAATATGGGACACTAGCCCTGCCACATTAATAAATAAAAAGGACACACAAGCATAAGAAAGCAGCATGTTTAAGACCTTCATTCATTTTCCTTCGCCTTAGTCTCGGATTAATCACAGGTCGCCACAGCGGAATGAACCGCCAACTGCTCCGGCATATGTTTTTACTAAGCAGATGCATATAATAGATTAACATCATATATTCAATTTGAATTGTCATTTAAAGTAAATGAAAAACATTTAACTTAACATATTATTTGCAATCACCTGAAATATAGTAAGTTATATGCTTTACAATGCATTTCATTTTGTTTATTGATTTGATTTTTTTCCAGAAATATTTAAGCTTTATGGTTTGATTTAGTTAACTATAATAGCCCAGTATTGTTTTCGCTATATAGCTATCATTTGAGAAAAGTTATTATTTTTGTGTAGGCATTTCTTAAAGGAACACTGGACAGCTGAAAAAAGGTAACTAGCTGTAATATCATTGCGACTGCTGCAGTCATGTTACAGCAGCAAAGTTCCTTGATTATTACGCCAGACTCAAAGAATAGTTCCTAGCTATATCCACCTAAAAATAGGAAAATATTTCTTTTTTTATTTCAGCAAGATGCTAATGGCCTCTGCTGATTCAATGACTTACACCAGTGGTCCCAAACCACTGGACTGATACCAGGCCACACAGCAAATCATTAATTATTTGTATTTATTTATTACCTGAATCTGAAAAATCTTTTATTTTGAAAAACCGTATTCTCTTGATTACATCTCGATCACTTGAGTGCTAAATTTCAACCCACAAGCTAGCAAAATGAGTAAGAAACAGACAGAGGTCTTTGTAATAATCCTTTGCAAAGAGGAAAGGCCCAGTGAAGGACCCACAAAACACCAAAGAATGGATCTGCAACCCATTTGTCAACATATCAGGTGAACCCAGCATGCCTGTGCAAGAAAAAGATCAACTGCTGGAAATTGCAAAAGACAGTGGCCTTAGGGGCCGTTCACATATTGCATCTTTTCCAGGTGCAAATTCGTCATTTCCAATGGAAGTGCATGGATTGCGTGCGCATATTGGGAATGACGTGCACACAGCGAAACATGCTCACACCTTCCAGGCACACCAAGTTGAAAACATCTCAACTTTTCAGAATGCAGTGAGTGCACTGTGAGTCACGTGACAAGAACTGATAATCCGCTTCATAATTTGTAAGAAATATACATATTTCAGTAGACTAATTACCCCAGACAAACACAAAACACACAAACACTGCAGTGCTTTTTCATTTTCTCCATAAATAAAACTTGTATCAGAGTTGCAGCAATGTTTTGTCATCCTTTGAGAAAACGGTTGATGGTCGCCTAGACATTTACGTAAATATGCCCCCCCACCAGTAAAACTGTCAATCATTGACTGGTCTGTGGTGATAAAAGGTTGGGGACCACTGATTTACGCTAAACTAAATCTAAAAATTACCCAGAGATCAGCTAAATGGATTAAAGAATGGTAAATCTTAACTGTAGGTGTTGTAAAATAAGCCTATTTCCAAAAAAAGAGTGTTCCTTTAACAAGGCAAATTATTAATCTAATATTTTTATTTGACTTAATAATAATGCTGAATGCATCAATAAAACCAAGTCACAAGAATGCCAACCAATGAATAAATCATCATCTGACAGAAAACCCTCTACACGTAACAGTTCAATAAAACATGAATCTGTCCTGAAGCGCTTCAAACACCTCTTCATACCTCACTGCTGGGCTGCTCCTGAATAACAGCATAGAGAGCAGGAACCAGAGCTTTCTTCAGACGCAGACTGCCAGAATAGCGGTGGATCTGCTCGTCAGGTAACGTCTAAGGAGAACAAAAAACATTGGTTAACATGACTAAGCTGCCTCAACCTGAATCGGCCTGGAATTGAAATAACTTGATGCTGAAAATATTCCTCCATTAAAATCTGACATTCCAGAAGCAAATGTGGTTAATGGGACATTGAGCTCAGATCACTTGGGAAGGGAGAATTTAATTTGAGTGAGCTATATAAAAAAAAAAACATCACATCATATTAAATTCTGCTCACCTTGAACTCCGAGAGCCATTCCTCAACCACACTTCGCTCTGAGCTGAGCATGGTCCTCCTGACAGAGAAAACACAGAAAGGAAATGGACAAGAGGAAAATATGTCTCTCTCTATATATATATATATAAGTGTCCTAACAACACACGATGCGACGAGCAGTTTGTATACCAGCAATTTAAATACCAGAGCTATTGAAGTGCTGAACAGTCTACTGTACTCCCTACAAACTTGTATAATCAAATAATCAAAAAGTCATGATCTGCACGATTGAGTTATTGCTTTATATTCCTTTATTTCACATTCTTCTGAGATACATACAAACGTTTCAGTGTGTGAAATGATTTTCTCCCTCCACCCTCCTTTTCAATTGTCGTCAATCACATTATGTTATTAATAAAATATGCAGTCATTAAAAACAATCCAATCTCATTTCGTATATGACGAATACCATCATAAGGAATGTCATTTCCACCTACAAAAACATTATCTCCATAATCAAAATTACTCTGTTTATAAGGTTACCGCGCCAATGCAAAAAACAAACAAACAAAAGTGTGCAGGATGTACACTCACTGGCCACGTTATTAGGTACACCTTTCTAGTCCCGGGTTGGACTCCCTTTTGCCTTCAGAACTGCCTTAATCCTTCATGGCATAGATTCAACAAGGTACTGGAAATATTCCTCAGAGATTTTGGTCTATATTGACATGATAGCATTACACAGTTGCAGATTTGTCGGCTGCACATCCATGATGTGAATCTCCTGTTCCACCACATGCCAAAGGTACTCTATTGGATTGTGATCTGGTGACTTTGGTGGCCATTTGAGCATAGTGAACTCATTGTCATGTTCAAGAAACCAGTCTGAGATGATACTGGCTTTATGACATATATGACACGTTATCTTGCTGGAAGTAGCCATTAGAAGATGGGTACGCTGTGGTCATAAAGAGATGGACATGGTCAGCAACAATACTCCGGTAGGCTGTGGTGTTGACAAGATGCTTGATTGGTACAAATGGACCTAAAGTGTGGCAAGAAAATATTCCCCACACCATAACACCATCACCACCAGCCTGAGCCATTGATACAAGTCAGTATGAATCCATGCTTTCATGTTGTTGACGGCAAATTCTGACCCTACCATCCGAATGTCGCAGCAGAAAGAGACTCATCAGACCAGGCAAAAATTTTCCAATTTTGGTGAGCCTGTGCAAATTGTAGCCTCAGTTTCCTGTTCTTAGCTAACAGGAGTGGCACCCGGTGGTCTTCTGGTGCTGTAGCCTATCCGCCTTAAGGTTTGACGTGTTGTGCGTTCAGAGATGCTCTTCTGCATACCTCAGTTTTAACGAGTGGTTATTATTGCCACAGCCATATCACCCTGCATCCCAAGACTGGTTACTCACTGAGGCCAAGCAGGACTGAGCCTGGTCAGTACCTGGATGGGAGATCACATGGGAAAACTAGGTTGCTGTTGAAAGTGTTGTTGGTGAGACCAGCAGGGGGGGCTCAACCTGTGGTCTGTGTGAGTCCTAATGCCCCAGTAAAAGTGAAGGGGACACTGTCAGTGGCCGCCGTCTTTCGGATGAGATGTTAAACAGAGGTCCTGACTCTCTGTGGTCATGACAATTCCCATGGCACTTCCTGTAAAAGAGTAGGGGTGTAACCCCCAGTGTCCTGGCCTTTCCCTTAATGGCCTTCCAATCATCCCCATTCACTGAATTGGCTCTATCACTGTCTCTCCACTCCCTCTATAGCTGGTGTGTGGTGAGATCTGCAGTTTCTGAAATACTCAGACCAGCCCGTTTGGCACCAACAACCATGCCACATTTAAAAGTCACTTAAATCACTTTTCTTCCCCATTCTGATGCTCGGCTTGAACTCCAACAGATCGTCTTGACCATGTCTACATGCCGCAATGCATTGAGTTGCTACAATGTGATTGGCTGATTAGAAATTTGCGTTAACGAGCAGTTGGACAGATGTACCTAATAATGTGGTCAGTGAGTGTACTTCATTGAACTATGATCCAATTAATACCTATTAAAACTCTATTAAAACTATTAAAATTAATAACATTATTAAAAATACATGCTAAGTGACAGAAACTTGTTGGTTTTGTGTGTATCTGTGGTAAAACATCTGCTTCCGCTTTCAGTATGGCTATATGGCTATAAAATGTCACATAAAATGGTATTGAAACCCACATTAGTAGCATTTACACTGAATAAAGCCCATAATCAGTACCTGAGGTGATCATTGTCAAATAGTTTATGTTGCAGAAATAAAAACAGTTTCTAAAACAGAAATTTATCCAGAAATGTATTCCTTTTAGCATGGAAAACTTTACTTTACTCTTGTGTCGCATGTAGTTATGACCCGGTGTAAGAAAGAGTTGTATTAATTGAATGTTGTTACACTGAAATCATGGCCTAAATCACACCTGTCGGTATGTGGGGGGTTGCATCGATTAATATTTAGCTGAGTGTGTTTTTGTGTTGATATATTATCTAGTTCAGGTCTGTCATTAATAATTAAACGATAAAAGTAGTTTCTGGCAAGTTCTTGTGTTAATAAGTGATTCACTAAATCAATGGTTGGTTACAAAATATGACTACATCATTTAAAAATTAAGCAAGTGACTGTCTTTAAGAATTACAAAATTATTGGCTCACTCGATTCATTCAGTAACAGGTTCATTCAGAAACAAAACACTGCAGTGCAGCTCTGAAATGCACAGATAAGCATCTCCACTCTCAAAGCATTTCTAAATGCAACATTTCTAAAATGCAACACTCGCTATTTACTTCTAATTTGTTGAACTGTGATAAAAAAAAAATCAATATCACATTAGCTATCATTCTCACATGCTGATATTTGAGAAAAGTGCACTTATGATTGTGAATTTATTGTCATAACTTATGAATATCAAAACAAAAACAAACAAGTTTGAATTCTTTTCATGACTTCAATTCTAGGGTGATTCCAACAGCATTCAAATGGATTTCATTACACAGTATATGTTTTTGGCTTGTTTTGTAGCAAAGTGAGTTACTATATTACATTAGACAATAATAAATTTTGCACACTCCTATCTGTCAGTGTCTGACTAGAGAATATTTGCCATGTAAATGTTTTCCTCATTGACTATGAATATATTTTGCATTTAATGGCATTTTCTGTCTAAAATACTTTAATAGAGGATGCAATAGGGTATATGTGGAAGCATGCTAATAGGACTTTTAATTTGCCAGTAACCTGGGTTAAGCGCTTCCGCTGAACTGTTTGCATTTGCAAAATTGGCGCGTTTAAGGTCTGTTTTCTTTAAAAAGCAGCTATCTCCACTGGCTGAGTGATATCCGATATAAAGTGGGTCTCAGATTGTACAAGAAGCACTGCATTAAATTACATTTTCCCCGGTATGTCTTTATAATATGAGCATTTATTTTACCCCAGTATTTTCAATGGAGCTTCTGCGCTAGCCTGTGGATTCTGACAGGTGCATGTAAGTCAACTTTTTTTGTCTCGTTTTACGCTTGAGCAACTGAATGAATGCCAAAGTCTATTTAACGGATTGTATTTTAATGACATTACAACATCGATGCTGTAAAAGGAATCGTATAAAATGGAAAAAACTCACAATAACCGGTTTATCAGTTTATCAGTGTGGGAACAACACTAGCTCGGCATATACCCTATAAAGTGATGAATTTAAATCAGTTAAGATCAACAAACCATGTGAATTCTTCAAATAATCAAGTGATATAAACTGTCTATTTTCATTTGCTTATTTTGTGTTCACTACATAGTTCCAATTCTTTAAAGTGCCACAATTACTCTACTTGTAAGTTAAGGAGGTCTCCTTTTCTTATAATAAGCATTTCAAGTCATTTCATTTCTCATTTCAAGTCCCAATAAATCATTCGCTTTAAACTAATGAAATGAGTAATTTTTATTTAATTTTTATTACAAAAAATATTATAGGAACACTCAATGAAATCGCACATTTTCCCAGTATCGCTCTATAGCACTACTGCTTAATTAAAGCAAATCTATTATGAAGCGTGAAACGTTTAACTGAATTAAAAGTGTCAATTCGAGGGATGTTTAGACCTGTGCACACTGCAGCTTGTTTACACGTTGTATTGAATAACAGAATAACCAATAAAACAATGGTGAATCAGATGCGTTTAGATTAGTCATGACTAAAAGTGGTAGTCTGAATTCTACTCCGTGCAAATTCACTTATAAACAAGACATTGTACATACAATGCAAGACATTTAGTACAAAAAAAGCACAACTAACATGACTCATCAACAAAAATGCAGTAATTATACATATTTTTACACAAATAATTTAATAACAGCTGGCGACTTGTGGATTTAAATTCTTTGATTAATTTGTGATTCGCATCGGAGATCTTAACCATTTTTCATTAGATTTCACAACAATGCATCTAGGGCCAGACAGAATCTGCAGACATTTTTTGCCATTCCTGTGCAATATTTTGTAAAAACGTAGAATGATTTTGGAAGTATTTAAAAACGTAATACATTGAAATTATAAATAACACCTTTATAACTTTTAGTTAGAGTTTACAATACAAATCCAATTAGATTTGGTAACACAAAGTCTCTTATATAACAGATCTACTAAAAGATTTACTGTATTGTAAATAAATCGTTTCATATTGGTCAATAATATTACTGAAATTAATTTAAAAACTGAATAAATTTATAAATTTACACAAGTAAATAAATAGACTCAATGATGGGCTAAAAATCTGTGGAAAAATGTGCAGATTTCTACAAGTGCAGATTCTGTGTGGGCCAACTCATATCTCATTTACGTATTGCCTGAATGTCAGACTGTCATTAGCCAGCTTTCCATCCATAAACAAATCCATTTTTTCCGCTACATTCATTTTTCCATGGTGGCGCGCCACACCAAAATTCATCCCGCCATGGCTGCATTGCAGCTTCTCATTCAAAACATTCAGTCGTTTTTTTTTTTTAATAGCGAGTAGCAATTGCACCAAAACCTATTAAAAGATAAGTGAATCATAACAGCGCGAACTTCTCCGTTACCATAGTGCTGTGCGTTATCTGTTTAACCCTTAAAGGTGACATGCTGACTGACTGGTGCGTGATGCATGAGGCTAGCAAACACGACGTATAGCTTTCGGTTAGGATGAACAGTTTCCACAATTATACTTTATAGATAAAGGTCTATAGCTCTGCATGCAAGACTTTATCTTGCTGGAGTTTACAGCTGATTCACTTTACTTCAGGACGCAATAATGCTGCTCTGTAGGTCTATTGGAGATATTCATAAACATTCCTAGCAAATCTAATAAATGTTGGAGACATACTCGCTACATAAACGCACTAAATCACACTTAAGCAGCGTTTATTTGAGAGCGCAGCAGAAAATCTGCAGTTGAGCAGCGTATATTTGAGGGTGTGCAAGAAGTTGTGCACGAACAGAGGAAATCAGCGCGCAAGCAAAGAGATTCGCATACTCATATTAAATAAATGCGATCTCATAACTGCCATAAGCAGTTGGTAGATCTGTAAAAAGGCCTGCCGCCACAACTAGAAATCCTAGAGGAAACATTGAAAGCTTGCAAAAAAAAAATCTGAAAATATGTGAATTAGGTGTGTTGTTAGAGCAGCTGACTGTAGTATTAGTAAGCAAGTAGTTAACAGTAAACAGGTCAAGCATGATGAAAGTTGATAGCTCACATGGGTGTAATGCTCACCAAGTCAGAGTTTATTCAGCAAATGCGTTTCCATCTCCCATTATTTGCATAAATAATGTCCAAAACCACCTCAAGCAAGCATCATTTTTATTGTGAATTAAAGGATTTACATTCAAAATTCAATATTTGGTGTTTCCATGACTCGTTTTTATGCAATACTTCAAAATGTGCATTAAACAGGGTGATGGAAACTCAGTTTTGCATATCTTCTGCAAATTTTAGTCATCCTGCCAGGAAAATGGTCATACAATGCGACCATTTCCTTACAGTATGGAGCCTGTGATGTCAATAATACAATCAACTATAGTGTTTGATCGTCAAAGAAGACACTATTTGCAGGCAGTCAGTGAAGACAGTAGGCAGCCATTATGTATGGATCTACATAGATCATTTACACAAGTTAAACTGAAACTGCTGACGACTCATTTCAGTAGTTCCGAATTTATTCTTTCAGTGAGGAGATAACATTAGTTGTCCTGCAATTCATCTTTAAAACTCTGCAGAGCTTTCACATTCTCACACACGGCAACATTACACACTGCATGAAGGTAATGTTAAGAAAAAACCACAAAGGGCTTACCAAGGTTATTATAGTTTCCCATTTCTAATTGAATTTTTGTTTTTATACTATTAAATTTGCAGTACATTTCAGGTTAATTTTAGTTATCTCTTTATGTCCAATCTCAGTACACTGCTTTACTGCACAGCATACTGATTTACATACAACTTTAATACAACCCTGCAGTTTTATGAATTAATATAGACAGAATGTTTGGACAGTAATGTTAACAAAAAAAAACTCCAAAGGGTGCTTCCCAAGGTTATTATAGTTTTCCATTTACAAATACATTTTTATTTTGATACTATTTTTAAATTTGCAGTTCATTTCAATTTAGTTTTACTTTGTTTTTATTAATAGTTTTATTTTTTATTTTGTGAAAATTCTGTTTAGTTTTAATACATTTAGTTTCAGTTTTTGTTATTCTACAGTTTGATGTTTGCACAGTTTACATTACCTCTTGTTCAAACTTATTAGTAATCCAAATAAAATAATTGTTTGCACAAACACAGACTAAAGAACCATACACAAGGAATTAAAGTTAGAATTGTGAAGATCACAAACAATCTTCTTAACATAAAATGTTTACATTGTATATGTAGATAAACATGCCTATTGTTTACTTTTTAGGCAAAAAGTTAGAACATGTTTTATGTTTATATACAGTTGAAGTCAAAATTATTAGCCCTCCTGTGAATTTCTTTTCTTTTCCAAATATTTTCCAAATGATGAGGAATTCTTCACAGTATTTCCTGTAATATTTTTTCTTCTAGAGAAAGTCTTATTTGTTTTATTTCGGCTAGGATAAAAGCAGTTTTTAAATTTTATTTAAACCATTTTAAGGTCAATATTATTAGCCATCTTATGCAATTTAGATGTCTACAGAATAAACCATCGTTGTACAATGACTTGCCCAATTACCCTAACTTACCTAATTAATCTAGGTAAGCCTTTAAATGTCACTTTAAGCTGAATACTAGGGTCTTGAAAATATCTAGCAAAATATTATTTGCTGTCATCATGGCAAAGATAAAATAAATTAGTCATTAGAAATTAGTTACTAAAACTATTACGTTTAGAAGTGTGTTGAAAATATGACTGATCTGTCTTGTCTGTTTATAAAAAAAAGCAAAAGATGTTTCTCTAAACAGTCAGATTTTTCAGAAGGAGTGTTTTACAAATTCTGAAAAAAATGACTATTTATTCATTTCTATTTATTATATTCTAATTTCAATTTCAGTTAGCTTTTCAGTGACGGTTATTAGTTTTGTTTAGTTTCAGTTTTTCCATTTCTTGTACATTTTACAATTTAATTCAGTCAACGAAATATTTTCGACCAGCAGTTTTAGCCTTAGTTTTAATTTACTAAAATAACCTTGATGCTTACTAGGACTGCACAGTATATCGTTATCGTTATCAACAACGATATCGCAATATGATCATTCGCAATGGTCATAATCGCAGGATCTGCAATACGGAGTTTGTATTATAATTTATAATTTGCATGTGTGTTTTTGATGCCTGTGATTGTATAATGATTTTAAAAACATTCAGGTATAAGAAATTGTCCCATTTGTGACTTTAACTACTCTAAATTTTAATGATTTATTTTTATTTTGATCATTCAGTTACTGTACTTGAATACTGTTAAACTCAGGAAATGATTTTATTTATAGATTCTTATGCATGAAAATACTCACAACACATGCAAATACAGAAATGCACTGCAAATAGCACAGATCACATTGAAAACGTGTCGGGACCCCAAAAAGTTTATAGATTGTTTTAGATTTTGTGGAGATGCAAATAGTAAAGATTAATTCATCAATCTCTGACTAAACATGTGCATGAAGATACTTACAACACATGCAAATACAGAAAAGCACTGCAAGTAGCACAAAACACAACAAATATCTGTCAAAGGAGCCCAAAATGTTTATAGATTGTTTATTAGATTTTATGGAGATGCACTCCCACTACAGAATCATCCCAATTGATCTAACATTATCAATTCTTTCCAAATAGAGATTGAAGTCATATGGTGAAACTATTCAAATCACAAAATAACAAAAAAATAATAATAATGAATCGCAATGTTAGAATTTTCCCAATATCATGCAGCCCTAATCTCTTTTTTTGCATTCATATCAACTTACCTGACTCAAACCCAGCTCACAAATGTAGACAAGCAGAGATGTGGCTCAGACTCTCCATGTCTCTTGATCTCTGGTCAAACAGCCTGCAGATAAAAAAAGAAACACACAAAGCTTATGCACCTGCCCGACACACAGAGCATCACAGTAACCAAACTGACTGTAGGTTCATATTCCAAACTGAGTGTTTGATGATAACACAAACACACCCAGGTGTTTCCCCACTCAGCCCTAACACCGGACGTCTGTGTTTGTGTGCAGTTTTTAAAATGGCAGAGAGATCGCTCTGCTCTGATTAAACAGCACTGCTGCGCTCGGGGTTTGGGAGTGAATCTGAGGTGAACAGATGCTTTACACGCTAAACAAAATCTGCGAACATCTCAAATCCTACTTGTGCTGTCGAGACATGACATGAGATAGCCTAGAGGATGCAGCGCTAACTGCACTTTCAGCTTGTGTTATGCACTGTTTTCACTTCATTTACAGCTTTGCATCTAACGGACAACAAGCAAACATAAATCTATCAGTAACGTCTTTAAGAACGTAGTGTAAGTGAGACTTTGTTAAGTGTAACAAATGCTGCTAGCTGGTGGTTTGGATAATGCATTTTAGCACAATAAAGAGACAGCTCACCTCAGAAACTTGTTCTAACCTGTTTGAGTTTCTTTCTTCTGTTGAACAGAAAAGATGATATTTTGAAGAATGCTATAGGGAAAAAAAACAGCCATTGACTTCCATAGTATTTTTGTTCCTAATGTGGATGTCAATGGCTGCTTTTTTCACAACATTCTACAGAATATCTTGTTTTGTGTTCAACAGAAAAAAAATAAATCACTTTAGAACCATGAGCGCAAGCAAAATTTTCATTTTTTGGCCGAACTATCCCTTTAATTTATGTCCAATCTCAGAACACTCTACTGCTGTTTCGTGAATATTGAAAGAATATATATATATATATATATATATATATATATATATATATATATATATATATATATATATATATATATATATACACACACACATATATACACACATACATACTTTTTTTTTTTTTTAAATAAAGTATATTTACTTATGTATTAGACAGTCTTTCTAACATGTTGAATAAATTATTCTGATCGGGTTTGCAGTATTGATCAGTATAAGATGTAACTATATAATATTTACCAACAATAAATTAGTTTATAGCATTATAACAGTATCTTGTTTAATTCAATCGGTTCTTAAAGGGCATCTATGGTGAAAAATCTACTTTTCAAGCTGTTTGGCCAGACATATGTCTAAGTATAGTGTATGGACCGTCATATTGGGGTGATATAAACACACCCAGTCCTTTTTTTTTTAAATTTAACAACATAAAATACGGTGGACCAATTGGAGCGGTTTTCAGATTGACCGCAACTTCACGTAGGAGTGCGGTCCCCCTGCCCACCAATATAGTTTGACAGGTGCGCATCACCATTTCTTCACTTTGTTGTTTCACCTCCGCCATTTTCAGCGTGCGAGTCAAAGCGATGTCACTAAAGGAACACCCTTGCTCTATTTTTGGATGTAAGGCTCATTGGGCTCAACATAAGATCAACATTGCCCACATGATCGCTCACATCAGAAATATTGTTTGTAACTTATTTTGTTTGTAGGTAGGTTTGCAAACATGTGTACTTTTCATTGCGTCTACCTTAAACTTCAGCTGTTTTGGCATTTCTCGCGGTCACAGAAGCTCCAGATTTTAACTAGGTGCAGCTGGAAATAATGCTTTGTTAATGCTGCTTTAATAAATAAATGCATATTTATTGGGGTCTAAAAAAAATAAATGTTGACTACCTACAATATAAATGCTGTAATTGTACATATAAACAATATATATGTTATTTCCATATTTAATCTTCTGTTTTTATTTTTATTTTAAATGGGGTATATGCACAAAGACTTTTAATTTCAGTCAGCCAGCCCCAGGGCATCCAGTGAACTGTCGTCCAATACAAAAATCGCTGAATTTAAGATCTGATTTCTTAAAAAAAAAAAAAAAAAAAAACTGTGATCATCACTGCCTGGCTAAGATACAATATAAAGTGGGTATTAGACCAAACAAGAAGCGCTGCATTAAATTATATTCTTCCGCTCCATGTCTTTAAAATATGGAAATTAATTTTACCCTAGTATTTTAATGTGTGCGCTAGCCTGCTGCTAAAGGCGGCACTAGCGTTTACATGATCTTTCGTCTCTTTTGATGCTTTAACAACCAAATAGACACTCAAGTCTATTTAACTTATCATATTTGAATTACATTACAACATCGATGCTGTAAAAGCCACCTTGTAAAATTGAAAATAATCATGTAAACCTTTCACCGGAAGTTCATCATTGGCTGAAAAACACTAGCTGTTGCATATAGCACATTGCACGGTCAAAACAATGATCAAGAGATCATATCAACATACGTTTTTATGTTAACAAAACTAAAAATAAGCTAATGTTAATGAATAAACTTGATGTTTAGTCAGTTAGTTTGATGTAAATGTACAATAAAATTACACTAGCCCGGAGTTTGAGTACCAAAAACAGAGCATTTTAAAAATGCTGAAGAGGCCGTTTTCAATTGAAAATGCCTGCTGCTCCATGTCAGTGTGGATGGGGAAACGAAAACAAATGGAGGCGTGGCTGCCAACATTCGACGTCTGATTGGGGCTTTTTCTCAATATTAAGTGAACAAATTTCAGTCTTGCATCCTCTCTTTGCAAGTTCAGACTTCACAATTTTGGACACGTCGGGTAAATCTTCAAAAGGAACAGTGTACTTTCTAATGTCATTCACATCACCCTGACGGCTACGTTTATTCTCAACAATAAAATGAAAACATGATATAAGGAACTGCCTATTTTTTTTGATATTAACAACTTAACAGACACCAAAAACGTTGAAGCGTCATGTAGCTACATTTATATGACTGTCATCTTCACTGTATGTACTGTATATTTGTAACAAAACGAAGTCTATAACATAACTGCCTCCTTTTATTTTTATTTTAAAATACAAAAAATACTCTGTGATTTTGCTGAATATGAATAATCAATATTGGCCATTATAAAAAGTCCAACATAGAATAAGTTTATACAATATTGGAAATAAAGGCAAGCAATCAGTCAATACGCAAAATCCGTGTACGTGGTTACTTGAATTAATAACTTATCTATCACTTAGCCTATCTTTGCGCTCAGCCAAAACACGTTACCTGAGAACAAATAATTGCTTCAAAAGACCAGAATCGATAGATAGAGACTAGATTAATTAAATATCATGTTTAACAACTATAGTGTGATGAGATCCAGCAGTAGATCCTTAATGAACTGTCCAATGTGCGCTGCTCTCACCTGGGAAGGTGTGTTCAAAGCACCCGCTGACTGCCAGGAGCTCAGACCCCCGCATATGCCACAGAGCAAGCCAAAGTGTGTATATGGTCAGGTGATGTGCGTTTTCAGCAGTATAGTGGGGATGGAGATCTTTTCAGAAATGTTATGTGAAACGCCAGTGAGGATGTGGATCCTTTTCATTCTAAAACGCTGTTTGAAAACTAAAACATATTAGTGTAAACGGGCCTCAGAGCTCTGGGTTCTCTCCCAGGACAGCATATCAAACATGCAAATAGCGTCAAGCAATATCTAAGGGTGTTTTCACAACTGCCTTATTTAGTTCAGTTGAATTGCATTAAAGTTCATTTTCCATCTTGGTGGGATTTGTTTGGGCAGATGTGAATGTAGCATTAGCATTCGAGTGTGCACCAAAATCGGACAAATAAAAGCATACCGAGCCATCTTTAAAGAGGTAACTAACACCTCCTCCTAAAGTGACTCGCGATGTGCATTCCCCGTTTGCAATGCATTAGAACATTGGTTTCCAGCCGTGCTTCATTCTCGAAATGTAGTTTGTCTAAAGTGATGTATACAAACTATATAGTATACCATGACCTAGGATACAATCAGCCAGAGCAGTCTTGCCTCCATAGTAAAATGCAACATTTTGTGTCTCTGGTTTGTTTACTTGCGGGAGTTCCATTGGCATTTTACCGCACATTAATTCTGACCAATCGAAAAGTAGTTTAGGAAATACGTTCAATAACCTCTGGCTAATGAGTGATGTGGATTTCGTCAAATGATTGCATTTTGTTTGTTTTTTTCAACTGGTTCGGACCAAAGCAATCAGTGTGGTGTGACAAAAAGCTACAGTGCATCATTTGTTGCCCTTGGCCCGGACCAAATGAACCAAACCACAGATGTGAAAGCACCGTAAGTGAGAACTCTTAAAATTTCCTTTAGTGTTCTCTTTAGTTCTGAGGAACTCAAAGGTTTGACACCACTTAAGGGTGAGCAAAATGGCATTGTTGCATGAACTATCCCTTAAAAAATAATGTAGGGCAGCAACTTTTCTTTTTTCCAGAATAATCTTTCACTAGACCAACATGGTAAACAAGAATCAATATTTCAACAGTAGTAACTGTACATAAACATACTTTCCTCACAAACATGAACTTTAACCAAAAACTTGTTGTTCCAGCCAGAATCCTTGACCAACGTTCAGTCAACTCCCCATTCAGTTTCTCCCAAGTCAAACATGAGTTTTTCCTGAGGGCCTACAACACCACTTTGACTTAACCAAGACTAGAAAAAAAGTAAATATCTGAAAAATGCAACGTGGCTGCAACAAACTATCACTCAATACTCCCCTGAGGAGAAACTCCCATCCAGAAAGCCTTACCTCAATCTGCTTGACCAAAACATTCCTCTGCTACATGGACGGTTAGCACGCCTGCTCTCCAACCCTTTGTCAACGGCTAAGAAGCTTACAAGATTCAGTGCCAGATAATTAAGTGTATACAGTCCCCCGAAGAGGAACGCCAAAAATAGCCATTGTGAAAAGAGCTTAGCGCGGAGAGACTGGAAGAGGGAAAATGAGAGGTGATTTCACTCAGCGGAGATCAAAGTAGTAAGCGTTGGGTTTACTATGATCAGCCGGTCGACTGCAACAGAAAGGTCATTGTTAAACAGCTTGCGCAACACACACTCGACTGAAAAAATGCACTCCAGGCTGTCAGACACACGCGCGCGCCGTTTACCTGCACCGATAACGTAGATCGACACATCTCACGAACTGTTTCCATAGCGAGGACAAACATTGGCGCGAACATATGCACACAAACATACGCACTCCTACATATCCGTGCGTTCAAACACACAGCAGCATTATTTTGGTTCTGATGCATCTCATCACTCTCAATCCTGTCAAATTAGCCAGATGGTGTCTAATCTCGCCCGGGCAAATCTCTGAATGCAAGTCCTTGGCAAAGGGTCACCATCCAGCAGCTCCTCTTCTGAGATAAAAACAACTCCCCCGGTATAGGGCATGCAGAGATGGTTTGATTAAAGAATTATTCTAGGGTTACATCAGTGGCAAATCAAGCTCTGGTGATTGCTGCCATCCTTCCTGTGCCATTTGACTGTGGTTTTCAGGGAACGCCGGCTTCCTGTTTTCAGTGCATCTGTGTTTTTAGGAAGGGGGGTGAGGGATGAGAGTGTGCACTTCACACTGCAGGTTTGTAGTTGTGCCTTCACTGGCATTCAGTTACTTTGTGTATATGCAGGATGAAATTGGTGTTATGCCAGATGGTGGAACAGAGCCAGTGTGTGATGTAAAGAATGCATGTTGGGAAAATGATTTCAAAATTAGCCTAAGGCCATAATATTGTGGCGTGGTTCTTTAAAAGGTTCAAATCTATCAAACAACATATCTAGCATTCGTAGTTCATCTGCATTCCAGTAGACATTTGTTTTTGTTTTGTCTTTGCCAGCCAAATGACAAATAGCATTAAGCTTAATATATTAAAATCGTTGTGAGTAATGTAGCTTTTTCAACAAACACACACACACACACACACACACACACGCACACACGCACACACGCACACACGCACAATATTTAAATAACTCTTTGATGGCTGCTCTTCCAAACCATGTTTTTACCATTTTAAATAATGACTGTTAAAGTTATTTAAAGAATGACTGTTTTAAATAATGGTTGATTTACAAAAATAATCAAACAAACATAATCCTGTTGCACAACTACACTTGACTTTGGTTTTATTGTAATAAAGGAAAAAAAGGAAACATGTTAAATGGGAATCTGAAATATTTTATGGCATACTACAAAAAAAAAGGTGATTTATTATTCAAAAATGTTTTATTTTTAATAATTTTTTACACTTACACTTCTTATTTTCAGAGTTTTTTTTAATTATATGTATTAATTCCGGTACTTTTACCATAAACAACATTATCAACCATTTGGTAGAGGCTGATATTTTAGAAATGATGGTATGTGTTGAAAAGTTGACCATTGAATGTGTTAACTAGCGACATTAGGAGTTAGGAAATGCAATCCAAACATTTTTTTCTTGGTTGGGTAGTTAAAGGGATAAATGAGAATAATCCTTTAAAATGAAAGGCATGGCTGTGACTCAATACTGAAAATATGACATCATTTTAACTATTGTAATTATTTATATAATAAAAATCGCTGTGACAATACTGAAAATATTACAGTATTTTTTTAAACTATTATATTTATATATATTTATATAATAAAATTACAGTCCTTAAAGTTAATCTATGGGAATTTGTGTGCAATAGGTCTTTAGATTTATCACAGTCAGTTTTATTTAAAAAAAAAAAAAAAAAAAAGTATTTTATGAACTAATTAAGATTCATAGATTGGTGTTTGTGTAATCTGGGGTAGGCATGGGATGATAACCGGTTTTAATGTTTACCACGGTTTGGAAAAGTCTAGGTCTTAAAACCATTAAAATTTACTGTTATACCATTCCTAAGGTATATCAAGTTTTGTCATGTGCTTTTTAATGGGTTGTAAATAAATCTGTGCTTTTCAATCTAACAAAGACAGCAGAAGTCAATGATTTATCTTAATTATTTCGTCTGACTTGTTTATTGTTCCAAAATATTATAAATATTTTGTGTTCAATTGGGGGGGGGGGGGGGGGGGGGGGGTTACTCAGACATTTTAAAATAACTTATTTTGGAGCATTTATCACAATACTGTGGTATTTTTATGCAAGGCTACCAAACCGTCAGAAACTTATACCACCAGCACATGCCTATCAGGGAGTAAACATTGTTTAACAGTGTTAAAAGGAAAACATATGGGCCTTTTTAATTGTGTTAAATATACACAAGTATGTATATTAGTATTGTACAGCAAGTGATAATAAGACAATTAAATCATTACATGTTTATCATATTTGTCATATAATTATTCAGGTTTGCTGGGTTCTAGTGTGAATGTAAAGATTAAAACATTTTGTACTTTACAAAACATGTATTAAATGTATTAGAAATTTAGAATTTAAATTAATTAATATTCATTTAATTCGATTTTTTACTATAATCATTTACAAAATATGAATTAGTATTTTTTTAACTTTTATATATTTTCACAAAATATACAGAAAATATTTATTAATTAATATATTTTTTTCTTTACTTGAATAAAATCATTTGCACAATATATATAGAAAAAATATGTATTGATCTAATGTTAAAATTGACATGATCCAAACAATTCGACGTTAACAAATGTTAATATTTGTTTGAAACTTAATAGTCAGCACAAATACACATGCCATTTTAGAAGGAAAGAAAGCTCAGCCAGTCGTGTTTGTTTATCATTGCGTTGTATGTTATAAATTAATGGTCCAAAAGCCTTTTCATGTGTTTACAGTAATAATATTTTACTTAACAACAATAAAATTTAAAATGAATAGCAAAATAGAGGCGTTAGCACACTACATAAAGGGTTTTATTAAAACGCTTACTAACCATTTAACATCACTTCAAGAAACCCTAGATTTCCCTAGAACCCTAGATAGATAGATAGATAGATAGATAGATAGATAGATAGATAGATAGATAGATAGATAGATAGATAGATAGATAGATAGATAGATAGATACGAGACAAAAGTCATATTTTTGGTCACTGGAACATAATTCAAGTCTGAACAGGTTGTACAGACCATCACTGCAATATACAGAGCACGTTGTGGTCAACTTTGAAACGACCAAAATAATTAGATTTAATAAGCACTCGGCCTAATTACAACACAGGCAGTGTCGTCCTCGAGCCCTGAGTGACTCCTATATATTTAAATAGCCTCATTAATGCTAACACACACAGGTTGCATGAATGGTGTGGTTGTGAATTACATACCAGTAGGATCTGGACTCCTCCGGATGCTGCAGATGATCACTAGAGTCCTTGAGCAAAGCTGCAATGCGCCTTAAAAGACAGAGCCGACAGCACGACCACCTCCGAGATCAAGCTCAACATTACTTCCACAATCCCCCCGGACCGCTACTATTAATATCGAGGAATCGATGGGTTAAAAAAAAGGCCTTGCGTGTGCCAGACCGAATAGATCACTGCCGTGTTGACATCATCGTGTCTCTCCTCTCTCTGGCTCTCTTCCTGCCAACTTGCAGCTATTTACCTGACCAATTGAGTCGCTCTGATCGAGCCCTCGCCGCGGTTGGCCAATAGGAGCGCAGTACGGTGAGCGGTGAGCTAAGCGGTGAACATCGAGCTGCGCTGCTATTGGTGCGTTACGTCGTGGGCTCGATCAGAGGGACTCAATTGGTCAGGTGAGTAGGTGACTCGTGCTTAGGTTAAAGCAGATGTCACGCGCGTCGATGTTTTTTTTAGTTTTTGTTTTTTAAAGTCAAACGTGTTTGAAAAAGGCACTCAGGAAAGAGCACCGACTGAATAAACTTCGAGTTCCCATCAAAACATGATACTGGGTGTAAATTCCACTGCCGTTATTCATGGTGCAATTAAAAGAGGCCAGAAATGTTCAGTCACTGTGACAGGGCCTTAGGGAAATATGGTGGATCTCAGAGTTTACTCTCAAATTACATAATTTGAAACACATAGGATAATCCCAGGGAAACTAATTTTGACAGATGAAAATTTCATTATCGATATTTGGTTGAAAGAGATTAAAAAATGGAAGATTTTGGATAAGTTATTTTCGGTTATCAAGATTTGTCATTATTATATACTTGTTAATAATCACTAATACATACTTGTTTATCATCAAACATTAACTCAATGACTTTCAGTGTTTTCCCTTCTTTATTGGGACAGGAGTCACCATGAAAAAAGTCTGAAAAAGTCAAGAAGGCACCTTCTTGTGAACCCCCAGTGCTGGGAAACACTGTGGCCATTTTACTATATGCAGTTCACCTATAGACCATTTCAATGTAGGTCATGTCATTGGCCAATGAACATTTCCTGCTTCAACGTATCAAACTATTTCATAACTCTAACAAGAGGCGATTCAATAATAACTTAATGCTAAAACAACTATCATAACTACTATCATGTGTGACTGTTTTTGTATTCTCGAAAGCTATAGAAATTAAAAATGTAAAACAGAAAATACGTTGGGACCATTGTTTTTGTTTACATCCCTCAAAATAGTCTATACCACATGGAAAGTGGGAGAAACCAGAGCACTGGGAGACACATGAACACAGGGAAAACATGCAAACTTCACACAGAAAATCATCCTGGCTCATCCTGACTCAAATCAGAGACCTTTTTAACTGTGAGGGGACGCTGTTAGCCACTGACCAACCCATCATGCCATCCTGTCAAATTTGGATAATTTATTCGCAGACAACGACTATGGGTTATTAGGTCAAATGACTTTCATGTATCAATTGTATAAACTTTCATTCATTCATTCATTCATTTTCTTTTCAGCTTGGTCCATTTATTAATCTGGGGTCGCCACAGAGGAATGAACCGCCAACTTATCCAGCATATGATTTACACAGCGTACAGTATGCTCTTCCAGCTGCAACCCATCACTGGGAAATACCCATACACACTCATTCACACACATACACTCCGGACAATTTAGCTTACTCAATTCACCTATACTGCATGTCTTTGGACTTGTGGGGAAAACCAGAGCACCCGTAGGAAACCCACACCAACATGGGGAGAACATGCAAACTCTACGCAGAAATGCCCACTGACCCAGCCGAGGCTCGAACCAGCAACCTTCTTGCCGTCAGGTGACAGTGCTACCCACCGTGCCACCGCGGCGCCCCTTGTACAAACTTATTTAAAAATTTGAAACTTAAACATTCATCAACATTCTTGGCTGTCAATGAAGCCATTTATTTGTGTTATGACTGAAGGTAATTTTGCATTGTTTCGACACATTAAAACAAATGCTTCAAATGTTCAGGATAATGCATAATGAGACATTCTGTACAGTTATGTCTATGTGTCATGTAAAGAAAGGGTTCATTCAAACAACAGTCTCATATAGCCAGATCTACAGGCTAGTTAGTATACCATTTGAAATTCCAATTCTTGCATATCAAGGCATACAAAACTATCTGATCTTTAGCACACCAACCTGATTTCACCAAGTAGGATATATTCCTGGATTAGCATCTATGTTGATCCTGGAACAACATTCCAATCAGCCAATTAGAATTAAGGGATCTGTTTACAGTTTATGTTAAGTTTAGGCTTACGGTTAGGTTTATGCACTTCCACATGATTGTTATCTAACTATTATTCTCTTCTGATTTTGGCAATAATTTACAGTTATGGTTAGATTTAGGGATGGGGAATAGGTATGGATTAGAAAAACAGACAAAAATGATGTTCCAGGATCAACATAGATGTTAATCCAGGGTCGAATCGTACCTTGCAAAATCACGACGTGCTTATAATTTGAAAAACTACATTCACACATGAACAACAACACATAGCATTAACAAAAATAAGTCGGGTACTGCTAATTAAATGTCTTCACTGATCATCAGCAGAAGATTGATCAGTTTGTTAGTCTGGAGCCTTCAGGTGTATGAGTGAACACAATGCCTGTCACACAACTAAAGCAGAGCCAAAATTGGTTTATGCAACAAGACAACGATCCCAAGCACATCAGTAAATCTACAACAGAACTGAAGCTGGAAAAAAATATCAAAGTGTTGCAATAGTTCAGTCAAAGTCCAGAGCTCATCCCGACTGAAATGCTGTGGCGAGAACTGTGAAAAACAAAAAAAAAAACTCATACAGTACTAAGTGTGTCACGCAAGGTTTTTCACTCATGTCTTTATAATTGGTAAATAAATAATGATTCGATGTGAGATGTCATGTGATGCTATTCATCTCAGGTTTTATCTTCCAAATTTTAAGACCCGCCAATGACCATATCGTTCGTTTAGTACAAGGGTGTCAAACTCAGTTCCTGGAGGGCTGCAGCCCTGCACAGTTTAGTTCCAACCCTGCTTCAATACACTAACCTGGAGGTTTCAAACAAGCCTGAAGGACTCAATTAGTTTAATCAGGTGTGTTTAATTAGGGTTAAAGCTAAACTGTGTAGAGTTGAGGCCCTCTTGAACCTGAGTTTGGCGCCTGTGGTTTAGTATTTCCTGATATAAAAACCTGTGAAATTTTATAGGGTATACTAACTTTTTCACATGTCTGTATTTAGTGTTTTAGTCTAAAATACACTTTATAAACAAAATATAATAACAGTGTCATTTTAATTACCTCAACTGTCAGGATGATGACTCTCTGAGATATATATGAGAATGCCGCTATTGCCAAATTGTTAGGTCCCGTGTGGGACCTGTTTGTTGTGGTTGTGTTTTGTGATTTGCAGAGCCTGCATGATTGCTGATTTGTGGGTGGGTCATCTCACCTGAGACCCATTGTGTGGTGCCTATAAAGAGTCTAACATTTGACATGAGAAGAAAGCTCAGTTAGCCAGACCTCTCTGCCTGGCGTTTCTGATTTATTTTAGTTTGTTTTGGATCATGAGCTCAGATCACTACCATGCACATGCTTTTCACTACTGACTTACATTTATATTGACTTTGATTGCTTTAAATATTTTTGTTAATTATGATTTTTGTTAATAAATAATTTCTCTTTTCAATCTACCTGGCCCGTATTGTCTATATTACAACTTTGAGCCAGTTGTAACACAGATGCTTGCTTAACTGCTGTTTTCTCACCACTGTCATTTTTGTTACGCGTTTGATTTGTTCTCAGAAGATGCCCTTTAACTGACACATATAAATGTTGCTTTCTGTAGCATCTACTGTATGTAATCTACAGGTTTGTATATCTGAATATGTACAAAATAATTTCCAATATTTTTTACTTCTCAACAAAGAATGAAGAGGATCCTTGCGAGTGGCGGCATAGTGGCTCAGTGGTTAGCACTGTCCCCTCACAGCTAGAAGGTTGCTGGTTTGAGTCCCAGATTGACATTTCTGTGTGGAGTTTGCATGTTCTCCCCGTGTTGGCGTGGGTTTTCTCCGGGTGCTCCGGTTTCCCCCACAGTCCAAAGACATGCGCTATAGGTAAATTGGATGAACTAAATTGGCCATGGTGTATGAGTGCATGTGTGAATGTGAGAGTGTATGGGTGTTTCCCAGTACTGGGTTGCGGCTTGAAGGGCATCCGCTGCGTAAAACATATGCTAGAATTGTTGGCGGTTCATTCCGCTGTATCGACCTCTGAATTAGCGACTAAGCTGAATGAAAATGAATGAATAAAAAAGCCAATGATGTCATAGTATGTTCTGAAGAACAAAATCAACATCCAAACATAAATGAAGGCGGGCCCTTTGCTATCTGCCATCAAACCAGTTCTAGTGTCAGTGATCGAAAGATTGCATGATATGAAGTGAAGTGGTAAAGTGATTTTAATGGTTATGGAAAGATAAAGGAAGGGCATCCGCTGCATAAAACATATGCCGGAATAGTTGGTGGTTCGTTCCGCTGTGGCGACCCCTGATAAATAAGGGACTAAGCTGAAGGAAAATGAATGAATGAATGAATCATTGCAAGTATACTGGAGCACTGAATCATTTTCAATCTCTTGTACATCACAAATTCACAAAAGCAAGCGTGTGAAAATGAACTATCTTTAAAAAAAAACATCCTTTAATAGAAAGCTTGTTTTATTATCATCAGCCTGCTTTTACTGCACTTCTAAAGTGAATTCATCAACTGAGAACATAAAAGGCAAATATATGAAAAAGCCATCAGAGAATCTGATCTTTAAACACTGTTACTGTGGCTTTATGTGAAGTGCACACTGTGAAAAGCACAAATTCAGACATTTCAGATCCTTCCAAAGCTCTTTTGGAGCACATAAAACATCCCGCATCAAAGATCATTCAGATACAAAGACCAAATCACAGTCTTTTCACAGTCTTTCATGAGTGTGCAGAGATTGTAATTGTGTGCCTTGTGTGTGTGTGTGTGTTACACAGAAAAAAAAACATCTAAAATGAAGACTGTAATTCTCAATGTGAGCATTCTAGTTTCCACAAAGCCTACTTTGCTGGAATATAACATTTTCAACAACAAGTGCTCCTCAAGGACAGAACTGCCCATAATGCACTTGGCTCAGAAACAGCAAGCTCTTAAGTTTAGTTTCCTACAGACACCTGCATTATAAAGCAGCTGGAGCAGTGTTTCTGTGTTAGGGATTGTTACCAGCCTCGAGTGGGTTTCCATGTGTCCACAATCTTCCCTTTAGAGTGGACAAAATAAACCGCATGCATCATGGCGGTGGCACAAGCCTGTCAAGAAAAGCACACAGATGTTCTGATTTAATGCACTTCAACCTGTTCTTTAGTCATCATTGGGGCATAACAATGGGGAATGCATTTGCCAACGTTGATGGAGGGCATACAGGTGCAAGCCTTTATTCCCATTCCCCTGATAAATATGGGCTTACTGCAATATAAACAAAGTTTGTGTCGACACTGACTGTAGTTTTGTGTCGGGATATATTCTTTTTTTTTTTTTTTTTTTTAGAATTTTTTCAGGGTTTTCACCTTTAATGCACAGGACAGTAGAGAGTGTTAAGAGGAAAGCATGGGGAGCTGAGAGAGGGGAAGGATCGGCATAGGACCACGAGGCGGGTATCGAACTCAGGTCGCCATGAGCACTGGAGTGCATGTGTCGACGCACGAACCACTACACCACTGGCGCCGACGTGTCAGGATATATTCTTATTTGGAAGTTATGCACATTGTGGAAACATACTGTCCATAGGGTTTGTGCACCAAGTTAAATTTAAGACATTTTTAAGAGCATGAAATTCTTTGATTTATACAAGGCTAAATGCTAAAGATATTTTTCAAATATTCCTGCTGGAAAAGATTTTCACTTGACTTGTATAATTGAATACAATTAATAATAAGTTATTAAAAATAAAAAGGTCAGGTCAGTATCCTCAACAGTAAATAAATGAAGAACTTTTAAACAAATGTTACTGTATGGAAAGTAATTCAAAGCTGTTTTTTATTAAAAAGTTTAAAGTTTTATTGAGATGGATTGTTAGTGATTGTATGGGTGTTAATGGCTGGATAAAGTAGTAATGCATGAACAAAGGAAAATTAAAACCTGTTAAAAAAGATTTAGGACCACATCACAATATTTCAGTAGATTTAAGACTTTTTAAGGGGGGAGGGGGGAGGGGGGGGATCACATTTTGGGTTTCTCAGCAACAGAAGTCATCATAGTAGGATAATTTTAGAACACAGTGAATGGGAGAGTACAAATCTTTTTTTACAATCCTCTTTGCTCAGATAATTACAGAAAATTTCAAGGATGGTGTTATCAGGACTTTCAGAAAAAGAAAAAAAAACGAAAACGGCAGACAAAAAAAAGAGAATAACGTCAAATGTACTGTCCCGCTACTATAACAGTGCATTAAAAACACCTTGCATAAGTGATGATTCGTTTTTTTGTCATTTGATGCGAAGATGATATAATACATACATAAATACATATAAATGTGCAAACATTTAAAAAAAATCTAAATAGTAAAAACTTTCAAAGATTTAAAATGCTGATGACCTGTTAAATGTGTCATAACCGGCTTGTGAAAAGGGTCCATAGCTAGGCTTTTTCAACCATTTTATTTGCATGCATGCACTATTTTATATATATTTCTATTCATTTTGAACTGAAACAGCAAGATAAAAAGCAATCAACTTTGAATGATAGTTTTTCATAATACAAGGGACATCCAAAAATGTTACTATTAATGTTACAGGTTTTTGGCCACTAAGAAACACTCTTGAAAATACACATGCTACAGTAGGAAGAGTCAAAAAGGTTTTCACAGTGATGTCAGGGGGGAAGGATTTAGTTTTTTTTAAATCACTTTTAGTGAAGTTCTTTGAATCACTTTTTTTTTCAAAGAAATGAAAAAACTGTAACTTGTAAATGATTTTGACAAAAGAAAGATCTATAGAGAGAGAGAGAGAGAGAGAGAGAGAGAGAGAGAGAGAGAGCATTTAAATTTATTGCCTTATAAGCTTCTTTGACTATTTCATGGCAAAACCAGATCAAATTTAGAACATTTTATAAATATGACTTTTAACAAAAGAAAAAACAATAAAAAGACATCATCAACAATAAATAATACACAAGATAAAACAGCTTTGTAAGGATATTGTAGCATTTTTGATGGATTCACATTTCAAAATATGTCCTTTAAAGTCTCTCCAGGTAAATATTGTTGTCTGATAACATTAAAAAAAGGAAAAGTATGTGTTGAACTGTTTGGTTTCTGTTGGAATATTGACGAAAGATACTTTTTGTTTTTGTATCTAGGCTTCTTATCAATTCATATCAAGATTAGCAATTTCAGCCTATTTATCAGTTACCAATATTACACTCACACACCCTTAGAATAAATCAAGATGGAAAAACATGCATGAAATAAATTGCGTGATATTCAACAAAAGCCATACCATGTGACTGATAAATGAATTAAGCATTAGATCAGTGTTTCTCAACCACGTTCCTGGAGGACCACCAGCTCTGCACTTTTTCCATGTCTCCTTAACCAAACACACCTGATTCAGATCATCAGCGGAGACTGATTCAGCTCATTATTGGAGACTGAGAGACCTCTAATGGGTGTGACAGACAAAAGAGACATCCAAAACATGTAGTTTGGTTGTCCTCCAGGAACATGGTTGAGAAACTCTGCATTAGACCAATCTCACTGTACAAAAACTTGCTCGTTGTGAAAACTTACATGTTGTACTCACACCATGTTGTACTTATTATTTATGCAATATTCAGAATTTTTCAAATACTTTAAATCCGCAGGGTGCATCAACAATAATGACATAGCAGCAGCTATGCATTAAGAGTGTTAGTAGTGTAACTCACATGGTAAGGCATGAGGGTGAGCAGGGACCCCAGCGGGAACTGCTTGAAGTCCAGTTTTCCAGAGACGGGCTCCACCCTGCCGTGTTCCTGAGTCATAGACAGGAGTCTGAAAACAGACGACACCCTTCATGCTATTTATATCAGCTGACTCACAAAACCTCCCACTCCCACTGTGTGATGAAAAAAACATAACATCTAAACATTGCACACACAAACATAATGATTATGTAACGTCGCCGCTTGGTTTTTGATATTTGACAATGGATTGAAACACGTTTTTATGATGATTGTCAATCCATTCATTTATTTTCCTTAGGCTTAGTCTTTGATTTATCGCCACAGCAGAATGAACCACCAACTATTCCAGCATATGTTTTACGCAGCAGATGCTCTTCCAGCCACAACCCAGTTCTGGGAAACACCCATGCACTCTTGCATTGACACACACACTTATTCACAGCGGCCAATTTAGTTTATCAAATTCACCTACAGCGCATGTCTTTGGACTGTGAAGGGGAAACTGGAGCACCCAGAAAAAACCCACGCAAACACGGGGAGAAAACAAAACAAAACTAGAAACAAACCAAACTAAACAAAAAATATTTTTGATTCTGCTCTTAAATTTGGCCAAAATATAAACCCAGCAGTAAAATGTAGCCTTTTTTTTCATCTTAAACTTCTTTCGAAGGTTAAATCTTTTCTTTCCTTTAAAGATCTTGAAACAAGCTTTACATGCTTGTTTCATCACACTTGGACTACTGTAACTGTATACTGGTTTACCCCAGTCTTCAATGTCACGGCAGCAAATGGTTCGAAATAAAAAAATAAAATGAAATATCTGCCCCTAATAACACTCTACTCTCTCACTTGAGTTCTGGATGTCCTTCAATGACAGCGTATCCTGTAGGCAACCGTCCCCCTCCATCATGACTCAGTGCCGTCCAGCCACAGTCCACTAGTAACTGGTTTCGGTGGGGGTAATGCCCAATGACCCGCGTTAACACCCGGACTGCCACATCCTCAAGACTACACGACCCAATGAGGGACTGCTGCACATCTATATAACAATAGATGGTAATTCCATACAAAACTGATAAAAACAATTAAACTAGTCCACATGACAACACTAACCATAGAATACATAGTTTCCAGGATGCACCTCACTCAGCTTGGCCATGTCTGGCACTGGGTGACTGCAGGAAGGGGTAGAGCCAATGCTGGATTTGGGACTGTGTATTCCTGCAGCCTTCAGCCTGTAGAGTTAGTAGAAATAAACAGTTAATGTACACTACTTGACAAAAGCATTGTCACCTATTCAAGTTTTAGGAACAAGAAATAATAATAACTTGACTTCTAGTTGATCATTTGGTATCAGAAGTGGCTTATATAAAAGGCAAAGGCCTCTAGATTACGCAATCAACAACAAGACTTTTGTCAAGTAGTGTATTTGGAGAAGGGAAGAATTTATATTCAAATGTTGAATATATATATATATATATATATATATATATATATATATATATATATATATATATATATATATATATATATATATATATATATATATATATATATATATATATATATATATATATATATCAGTGGTGTAGTCCTTGCTATACGCACGTATACTCAGTATGCCTACTTTTTTCCAAGAGCTGTTTGGGTATTACGACATCTGAGGATCATACTCTCGGTATACTCACTTGTTTTGGTGATTAGACTTCCCTAATTTTTGTCTATTGAGTATTTGAGTTTTTCGAAGATCACAACAAATCAGCTGAATGAAGTCTCGATGAAACGTTCGAGTGAAATTAAAAACAGCATGGGCGTCGCTTTAGCCCTCCTATATTTCCATGCAGCCCCCCTAACACCTTTGCGATTACCTGTACACTACTAAATGATCGCCTCAGTCCCCTTTAAATTTGATATAAAAACGGCGGCAGAATCCTGCTCCTGAACTCGTTTTTTAGATAGTCAGCAATGTGTGTGTGTGTGTGTGTGTGTGTGTGTGTGTGTGTGTGTGTGTGTGTGTGTGTAAATATACATATAAATCAAATGAATCAAAAATACATTGACTTTCGTTGTTTCTTTGCCTACTTTTAAAATTTGGGTTGGGTGGGTAATAGTACACCACCTATTTTTTTAGGACTACACCACTGATATATATACACACAGTGCTCAGCATATATGAGTACACCCCATTTTGAAAATGAATATTATATATATGATAAAAATTATTTTGCATGTTGTTTAAATAAATGAATATGTATTTATTGATTTATTAGTCTTGTTATATAATTAGTGTTTATACGCTTTGTTGTCTAAACAAATAAAAAAACATTAAAAAATAAAATGTTTAGAACCGTTTGAATAAAATACTACAAAACCAAAGCATGTGAATCATAACAGTAAGTAAACAGCAATTTTATAATGTACAACATAAAAACTTGTATTCTTATTTAATGATTAATAATAATGATGAACCCTATATGGTAACTTCATTGACCTTGATTAAGTCATAGACAGTTTAAAGTCCTGCAATAACCCTCAATAATAGTATAGTGTAGTATACTGGTCAATGAGTGACCAGTAAAGGGTTAAAAGTGAATGTCGTGTAATTAAAAAATCTAAAAGATACTAAAATCAGTTACTTTAAAAGCTACATGTGAATGTAATTACCAATATTATAATACACTATATAAATAATTATTGATTTATTATATGTAAGTTGATTATTGCATAAATGTATTAGCATTACTAAATAATGATCAATCAATTTTAAAGATGAATATTAAGTGAGCATTATATGATGTCAGCATACTGGTCCATGAACTGTAGTGTGACTGTAGTGGTTTGCTGAGCGACGTCTTTGATTCGCTCCTCTCCCTGACAGCTGTAGGTGTTTCCACAGTGGGCGTAAACACCGGTCAGCTCCACCCCTTCCGTCTGCCAGATCTCCTGAGCGAGCTGAAGCGCCACCGGCTCATAGTGAGGAACACCCGCTGACAAAGCAACAACAAAAACATCTCAGCTTTACACAAGTGAACATTAGTGCTGTCAAAATAACGTGCGATTAATTCTTTAAAAAAGAATGCAGGGGCGGAGCTTGGATTGGCCATACCCCATGAACAACTGTCAATTCTGACTCAGTTATGTTAAATTAGACACAGAATGCCTCTATATGGAAGCACATTTCTGCCAAATATTCTAAGATATTGTAAAAAAAAACTATTTACATATATTTATTTGTTTTTCAGTTTGCATATTTTTTATATATTTTATGCATATTTTAGCTCAGTATGTCACTAAATTATCATCATCGCAATAATAGGATGTGAAATACATGTAACGCAGGCATGTGTGAGAAACAACATTTAGTTAATGTATTGTTTATCTGGTTGTTTATCTAGAATTGACCAATCAGATTGGGACTTATCTTTATCCCCACCTCTCCATTAGCTGCTGTTCTGATATTGACTGGAGCGGCCCAAAGGTGAACCCAAAGCTGAATAAAAATACTAATGCCGGAAGTCAAGACAAGATGACAATGACAACAGCCAATCAGAGTCAGTATATATTTTGTATTTATTATATTAATATTTGCTGTGGTTTTTTTTTTTGCAGGACTAAATATTAGCACATTGATCGTGTTTTTAAGTCTAAATTAGAATTAATTATGGCAAAAAAATATTTTTACCTGTTTATTTTAATACCATTAAATTAATAAATTATTTAAAAACATAGTTAATATTTTTTTCATGAGAGATGTTATATATCATAATAAAAATCACATATTTTTCCATATTTTTTAGGGTTATCATGCGGCCCTATTTTCTGCATTTATTTGAAGATTGAATTTTAATTTAATTAATTCATGCAAAAAGAAAAAATACTCAATATTTCCTCATCCTCAGGTGATTTCAGAGTTTCTATTTTAGAAACAAAATTACAATCTATTAACACAAAGTAAGATATTTTGAAGAATGTTTTAAACTGGCAACCACTGACATCCAAAATAAGAAAAACACATACTACGGATAATTTATTTTATAATTATTGATTGACAGCACAAGCAGATGTACATATAGTGAAGCGTTTACCTCTTCCGTTGTCACAGTCCAGCTTCATCCAGACGCTCCAGACTTTTCCCTGCTTCAGCGGTCTCTTCCTCAGCTCCTGCAGGGCCAGACTGTTGTCCAGCAGCACGTGGAACAGAGAGAGTCTCTCGGAGAGCTCAGCACAACGCTCCACTTTATCAAACGGCAGAGGATATGCGTACAGTATATCATCATAACCATTATCAGCATAGAAAGAGGCCTCAGCAAGTGTCGACACCACAATACAGCGACGAGAGCCTCCTGTCATGATGTCCGCACATTCCCTAAAACCAACAGACAGACAGGTGAACTACACTATCAGTCAAACCTTTGGGATCGATACTGTTTATTTCCTTATTTCGTATAATTGTACTCTCATTATTGATGCTATACTTTTGTTTTGTTTTTGGCTTCTATTCATTGGATACCCCAGTTTAAAGAGACAGCAGGGGATAGGGGTGAGGTGGGGGGCAGTTGAATTGATTTTTTTTTTTACCTTTTATTGGGATAGGATAGTATGGAAGACAGACAGGAAAGCATTGGGAGAAGAGAGACGGGGAAGGATGGGCATTGGACCTCGAGCCAGGAATCGAACTCGGGTAGCCCTGAGCACTATGGGGCTATATGTCGGCACACTTAACCACTAGGCTATTGGTACCGACTGTTGAACTGATTTATGTCATGATATTGTTATTTCAGCCTGCATTCTTTGTTATTATTAACAATAATAATAATTAAGGTGGCTCAGTGGTTAGCACTGCCGCCTCAGAGCAAGAAGGCCACTGGTTCGAGTCATCGCGTGGGTTTCCTCCACAGTCCAAAGACATGCGATATAGGTGAATTGGGTAAACAAAACTGCCTGTAGTGTATGAGTGTGTGTGTAAATGTGAGTGTGTATGGGTGTTTCACAGTACTGGGTTGCAGCTGGAAGGGCATTCACTACGTAAAACATAAGCCAGAATAGTTGGTGGTTCATTTTGCTGTGGTGACCCCTGATAAATAAGGGACTAAGCCGAAGGAAAGTGAATGAATAATAATAATAATAATATTAAATGTTTGAAAAGTTCAGATGCAAAAGTTCCGTCTGAAATATTCTTATATAATGAGCATTTTTGAGTGTGTAGGTTTAGTTATTTCACTTTGATATCGAAGAATAGGTTCTTCTTAAATTGCATTTAAGGTGAAATCACTGAATATGACCATAGGTAGCAAAGAAAAATGCAGATTTTAGAAGCAGATTTTAGATGATACTTAGAGGTTTTTGCACCTAAACTCTTCTTTTCTAAAATAAGCCTGTTCTGCTTCTTTTTAGGACACTTTTAAAATATTGCTGATCCCAAGCTAGTTAGTCCACATATTATGCTCTTATCATGGTCATTACATAAACTTAGCTAGGTAATATCCTTAAACCTACCCCTGAACTTAACCTTAGGCCATGTAGTTACCTTATGTAATCCAGTACTTTCTTAGGTAAGTACACTGTAAGTACAGATTAAGTGCATGTACTGTATAAGAAGTGCAAGCATTAATGCTTTCTTTGATGAGCAAATGTCCTAGCTTTTTTTTTCACTTTATATCAGTTATTCAAACACTTAAAACTTTATTTTTATTAAATGTTTTGCTCAAAAACTGCTTTTATTTATTTATTTAATTAAATTATTGTCACTTGGTTTAATTAAAACAGTATTTAAATGTCTTATGTGCTTTAAGTCTCTAAATACCTATTTATTTTGCATGGATCAATTGAAAAGGTCTTGTGAAAAGGATCCGATTTAAGGAGATAAAATGTCATTAAGAATTAATGGTGACAGAATATTTGTTTTTTAGGGTGAAATATTCTTTTTCCAAATACTGTTTCATTTTTGTAACAGTGTATTTAGGCTTTTCAAATGTTCTGTATAATGAAATATATTGAAAAGTGCTTTAAAGGTGCAGTAGGTGATTGTCTTCAGAAACATTTTGCTGGTTGAAAGTCTCTTCACATTTCAGTAGTAATGATTAAATGATCTAAATGTATTTTCATGTATTTTTTTATTCTGGGTAGGGTATAAGATTAAATTCATCCAAAATGTTCATCCAGTTGTTGTCCAATTGTCTAGCCGATAATTCCCATAATTCATGATAAGTAGCACAAACTGTCTGTCAGCAAATTTAGATTTGTACAACTACACACCCATTCACGCAGATCCATCAAATGGGTTATATGCACAGAAGTGTTGTTCTGCCACTGAAATCTTCCGGCGAAATATTGATGTGACTACTTTTAATTTCATAAAGTACGTTTTAAAGCATAAATAATGTAGATTTTTTTTATTTAGTTTAATAACAAAAGATAATTAAATAGTGTTATTCCACCAAGCCTGCTTTACTGAGGTGAAGTTGGTTTACATTCACATTGGTTCATTTTTTAACAATGACAACCTGTGACGTGCTCCCTATATTGTTTACCATGCTACTCTGAATATTCGGTCTGAAATAGACAGTACGTGTGGCTTAGTAATAAGTGTAATTCCTGTACCCTGCCAGCCAACCACTAAGCATACAGTAGAGGCTTTAGAACAGCGTGTGAGAGAGTGACACTTGCATGCATGAAGTATTGCACATTATGACAAGTTTTGCTTGCTACACAACTGAAATCCTGCTAGATATGATACAGTTTTTGATTCAGAATTGTAGTGTTGTAAAGTACTATAAAGTTTTCAAACTGGTGAATGACATGATCTAGTGGGTCTCTTGTCATCTTTAAGGTGCGCGTTCGTGATATCAGAAGCGTGGCTTTAGACGGCAGGGGAGGGATTGTGTTTCAAACATATTATGCTAGCCTTTTAGCATTTTGGCAGTTCACCTACTGCATCTTTTGGAGTCCAATTACAGATTAATCAAAAGTGGAAAAAGACAATTGTAAATACCTCTATAGTTAATGATGACATATAGTTTATTGTCGAGGTTAACGTTCCTTTTACAAAGATTTAGTTTTAAAGAGCCCATATTATACATGAAATAGGGTCATATTTAGGTTGTAAGGGTCTCCAACAACAGTCTAATATGCATGCAAGGTCAAAAAACACTTTGATGGTCTTATAATCTGCATTTATTTTTACCTAATTATCCCAGCGACTCCCATATGAATCGTTCAGCGATTCATTTGTTCCCAAACCCCTCCTCAGTGCGAAGCTAATCTGCGCTGATTGGACCGATGACAGCCTGCTGCGATTGGTCGACAGTGACAGGCTTCAGCACGAGACAGAGTGAAATGCCCAGCTGGTAATCAACTATATAAAAGTAGTCACAGTGCACACGCGCTTCATAGTGTAAGGCTTTTTTCACACACACACACACACACACACACACACACACACACACACACACACACACACACACAACCCTCCTCAGAAGAACTGGGGAGATCGACGCAAGTCTCCTAGCCTCTCCCTCTCCCTCTCTCTCTCACACACACACACAACGCTCCTCAGAAGAACTAGGGAAAGCGACGCGAGTCTCTCTCTCTCTCTCTCTCTCTCTCACACACACACACACACACACACAACGCTCCTCAGAAAAACTAGGGAAAGCGACGCGAGTCTCTCTCTCTCTCTCTCTCTCTCACACACACACACACACACACACACACACAACGCTCCTCAGAAGAACTAGGGAAAGCGACGCGAGTCTCCTGTCTCCTAGCCCCTAGGCGTCACAAACTCGACCTGTTCTTTTTCTCTCTCTCTACTAAAGAGTAACCGCGTGTACTGTACCAGGTTAACAAGTAACAAAACACAATAAATACATAATTTGCAAGTTAATCGAGGCAACAATTTTAATCGCACTTACTTACACTAGTGAATAAACCTCAACCACTGACTCTTCACAGTTCACAACTCATCTTTGGGTAGAGACTGTCAATATTATCCATCTGAGCACAGCGTGACTTCATTCGACCGGCGGCGTCTGTGTGTGTGTGTCTAGTGTTTTTTCTGTGTTAGTGGGCGGGGCCGCAGGTTTCAAATCTCCCTGGTTTGCGCGCGTAACTACTGGCGAGGCTTGTGTTTCGTGGCTGCGTCATCGCGAAACACCTAATGACTCGTTATCATGACGACTCGTTTGAAGCACTATGAGTCGACTCTTTTATAGATGAATCAATAGTTTTAAACACTGTACACTTACAGATTTAAGCCTTAGCTGGATATTTCACTTCACTTAGAGCTGTGTTACACACTACATGGAAGGTCATTTTCAAAAACCCATAATATGGGCTCTTTAATTGTTAAGAGTGTATCTACTGTATTGTTCATTAACTAAAATTTCTCAAGTGCTTTAACTGTCTAGTTTTGTTCGGCAGAAACTAATCAAATTTACTGGTGAAAAAAACACAACAAAGAACATAGTTATAAAGTGAAATTAATGATGAAAGAGATTTTTATTTCTTGACTTGCTAACTGTACATCTTTAACAGTGTACATCTTTTTAATCATTTAAAATCTGTTTTCGTGTAGCAAATTGCTTGATACGCATGGTTGTCATCAAAATAAACACCACTTGGTTTAAGTATATAGTTTTTAAAAATTGTACTCAATTTCTTTAAAGTGCCTCAAGCATCAACATATGTGTTTAAGCCTCAGCTGGATCAGTTGGCGTTTCTATGTGGAGTTTGCATGTTCTCCCCGCGTTCATGTGGGATTCCTCTGGGTGTTCCGATTTCCCCACAGTCCAAAGACATGGGCTATAGGTGAATTGGATTAACTAAATTGACTGTAGTGAATGAGTGTGTATGGATGCTTCCCGGCACCGGTTTGCAGATGGAAGGGCATCCGCTGTGTAAAACATATGCTGGATAATTTGGCGGTTCATTCCGCTGTGGCAACCCCTGATGAATAAAGGGACTAAGCCGAAGGAAAATTTATGAATTAATAATTATTTTTAATCAAGATACTAAAAGTAGCTCATCAAGACAAAGTAAATAGATAAAAAAAAAAAGATGTGTCGAGGTTGCTGTTGTTGTAGACATGAGTCTCTTACAGCGTTTTGTGTGTTTTCATGTGAGGTCTCAGCTGGACTTGTAGTTTCTGGCATCGCTCCTTCATTCCTTCAGCGTTTCTCTTCACTTTATCCAGGTCAACGACCAGCGCTGGAGTACAAAGGTCTTTTATGAACTCAACCGAGGCCATTGTGCTAGAAAAACTACAAAACACAAAATACAACAGCACATTTAGGCGAAATGAAAACTTGCAGAACAACAAGTTGCAGGACTGTGTGGAAAAAAGTTTATATTGTAAGTTAATTTTGAGGTATCTCACTTAAAAAAAAACATGTATATGCATTTGAAACAAAAAATGAGCTTGGTTTATAGTCAAACTGCGATAACAAACTTATCAATAACTTAAATTGACATTTCGTCACCTTGGAATTATAATGTTCTATCTGCATTCTGTATGATTTTGGGATATTGATCTTCAAAGTTTTTGCATTCCATATAGCAAACAGTATGTGTGTAACATTTGTTTTCAAAATAAAGTCTTAAAATGTAAACAACTTATAAAAAACATCCCATAATGTAAACAAGTTGTCATTTAATAAGAGTATGTTAATAATTCAATTTTGACAAAAATGTCAGATAGAACCTTATAATTCTAAGGTGACGATTTCTTTCACTCACCGAAAAGCTGCAGCTCTGGATGTGATCAATGAGAAAGCCGGAGTGAAGCCAGAACCAAACAAGCGACACAACGAGAGACTCATACTGCAGTTTTTCAAACTTAAAGCTCCTGACGAGATTTGGAGAACATTTATCAATGTTTCATCCGCAAGGATAATGATGAAATTATAAACCTGTGATTATGTGGTTGATTTTTTTAAGTGAAAACAAATATTTGTTTTAGCGTTACAAATTTCTAGAAAAGTCCCACCCCCATTTGCTTCACGTTTACCTTTATTTAAAGCAAGGGTGCCCAAACCTTTTCGTATGAACGGCCAAATACCAAATGTCATCGTAAATATACTAAACTAGGCTATATCGCATTAAAGTACACTGTAAAACCCAATAGTCAACTTTATCAAATAAAATGAGTGTAGTTAACTCAATATTGACTGAAAGTTAATTGTACTCATTTGAAGAGTTTTGAACTCTGTGTAAGGTAATGAGTTAATTAAATACCTCATCACTTTAACTTAAATGGAGTAAGTTCAAAGTATAGATTAGTTTTTTTTAACTCAAATGATTTGTAGCAATCAGTTTCCTCAAATGGTTTGAGTTGGCTTAACTTAGTGGTTTTACTGTACTCAGTTGGTTTGAGTTGTCTTCATTTATTGGGTTTTACTGTGCTCAAATTGCTTCGCTTACTCAAATGGATTAAGTTCACAGCACTCATTTGGATTCGTTTACTTTAATGGTTTGTTGCAACTGATTTCCTCAAATGGTTTGAGTTACCTTAACTTTTTAGGTTTTAAAGTGTAGCCATAAGTAATTTGCTAAATTACTTTATAATGTTGAAAAATAAAAATAAAAAGTTATTTTAAATCATATTTGCAGTCTAACTTTTTAAATGATTACTTAATGCAATAAAAACAAACAATCACATTTATAACACAGTGGAGCTCAATGATCAATACACTGGTCAAGCAGAATCTGACTGGATTTGCTTACCAAAGCCCCCCATTGTCCATGGGCCCTAGTTTGGGCATCTCCGATTTAAAGGAATAGTTCACCCAAAGTGAAAATTCTGTCATCATTTATTCTCACTTCAGTCGTTTCACACATGTTTGAGTTTCTTCAGTTGAAAACACATACATATATACAAGCCTGCTGATTTATCAAGACATAATTAAGTTTCAACATGCTGATGTGTTTTGAAATGTATAGCCTTCAAAAATATCGCCACACTCGTTTTGTTCTATATCACAACTCTGCAGTCCCTAAAAAATAACCTAAATAATAACATATGGTTCTATTTTGTTATTTTAGTTTTTTCCAGCAGCATTATAAATTCAAAAAAGCGATTTATCCAACTAAATTCAAGTATTTTGGCAGCCACAAATGATAAAAATGCTATCATTTTTGTTCTGCAATCTACCAGAAATGCTTCAAAACCTATGCTCAGCCCAGCATAAGTTTTACGCAGCAGATGCCCTTCCAGCTGCAACCCATCACTAGGAAACAACCATATACACTCATTCACATACTTACGGACAATTTGGTTAATCCAATTCACCTATACCACATGTCTTTAAACTGTGGGGGAAACCAGAGCACCCGGAGGAAACCCACGCCAACACGGGGAGAACATCGCAAACTCTACAAAGAAATGCCAACTGGCCAAGCCGGGACTCGAACCAGTGACCTTAAAATATTACTAAATATGCTAAAAATATTACTGAGAATGAAGAAATACTGAAAAGGTGTTTAAATAACTGAGTCACTTTAGTGTGAGTAAATGGTGAGAACTCTTTCATTTTGGGTGATCTATCCTTTTAATTATGAAGGTCTATCACAAAATATACATTTATTATTATTATTATTATTATTATTATTATTAATAATAATAATAATAATAATAAAGTGTAATAAACTAAAAACCCTTTAAACATAAAGTTTATATACTATAAAGCCAGGCAAATTTAAAACAGATGAAATATTAAAAGATTTAATATTAAATCTAAATATTAAATGAATTATTAAAATACTAAAGATTACAGTGCTGTTCCAAAATACTAACATTATTAATCTTCTATTCTGTCACTATGAAGAGATCAGGCATTCAGTGTGTGGATGAACGTGGGATCTAATGTCCTGGTTGAACTTTGTGTTGCTCATTAAAGTGGATTATTTCAAAGTCAGTTAATAAAGTGGCTAATTAAGGCTTGTAGTCATTAACACTAATCTCTTCTCTCCCACATGGATCAAATCCTCAATTACTAGAGCAGCGTCGGAGTATCTGAAAGACCTTTAGGCCTGTTTGCACTTCATCCCTTAATGTTTTATTCTTTTGGCTTGGTCCCTTTATTCATTAGGGGTCACCACAGCTGAATGAACCGACAACTATTCCAGCATATGTTTAACACAGCGGATAAGCATTTCCAGCTGCAACCCAGTACTGGGAAACACCCATACACTCTCACATTCACACACATACAGTAATCAATTTAGTTTATTCAATTAACCTATAGCGCATGTCTTTGGACTGTGGGGGAACCCAGAGCACCCGGAGGAAACCACGCGAACACGGGGAGAACATGCAAACTGGGACTTGCCGGTACTTGAAACAAGTGACCTTTTTGCTGAGGCGACAGTGCTAAAATATGAAGGTAAATCAGTAGCAAAACTCGAGAGCTTGCTAATGTAAACGTGAGAACTTGTGATAATATTTGTATGTGTAGGTTGAAATGTACACTCTCAGCTATTGCACACACAGACAATAATCAACACACTTGTGTTTTGAATTCGAAGTGGCTGATTAATTGTTGTGTACTTGTAAAATGTCATTCACAAATACAAAATGACAGACATGTGTACGGCAAATTTGATTGCTGCTACAGTACAGTAATCGCGCAAAATGTGTAGCAAAAGTCAGAGCGCGAGAGATGTGTAGTTGAACTGGCAAATTGGGGAGGTTGTGAGTGCCGACTTGTGGTTGTACAGCAAAGCTGCAATCAAATTTGCCGTACACACGTTTATTTTAATACCGAATAAGGTACGGAACGACCTCATAACATACTGCATATTCTGATTAATATTTAAGAAAAACAGCGGCGTGTATATGTGAAGTGTGTGTATATGTGAAGTTTTGTGTGTATAACAAATATATTTTTGAGCTGCATTTCACCTATTGTTTAGAGATTTTATCAAGTTTGGGATTTCTGGATATTCTGGATTTACTTGTGTTAAAATTAAAATCTTATATTTTATTAAGTTCTGATAGCACATCTTACAAATGTCTAATAAAATGTCGTTTATAGCATTTAATATATATATATATATATATATATATATATATATATATATATATATATATATATATATATATATATTTATATATATACACTTACCGACCTATTAGGTAAACCTGTCCAACTGCTCGTTAAAGCAAGTTTTTAATCAGCCAATCACATGCCAGCAGCTCAATGCATTTAGGCATGTAGACATGATCAAGACGATCTGCTGCAGTTCAAACCGAGCATCAGAATAGGGAAGAAAGATGATTTAAGTGACTTTGAACGTGGCGTGGTTGTTGGTGCCAGGCGGGCTGGTCTGAGTATCTCAGAAACTGCTGATCTACTGGGATTTTCACGCACAATCATCTCTAGGGTTTACAGAGAATGGTCCGAAAAAGAGAAAATATCCAGTGAGCAGCAGCACAAATGCCTTGTTGATGCCAGAGGTCAGAGGGGAATGGCCAGACTAGTTCAAGATGAGAGAAAGGCAACAGCAACTTAAAGGCAACTCATTACAACCATTCCCTGAACACACAGCACATGCAACCTTAAGGCATATGGGCTACAGCAGTATAAGACCACATCGGGTGCCACTCCTGTCAGCTAAGAGCAGGAAACTGAGGCTACAATTCACACAGGCTCACCAAAATTGAACAATAGAAGATTGGAAAAACGTTGCCTGGTTTGATGAGTCTCAATTTCTGCTGCGACATTCGGATGGTAGGGTCAGAATTTGCTGTCAACATCATGAAAGCATGGAGCCATCCTGCCTTGTATCAATGGTTCAGGCTGGGGGTGGTGTAATAGCATGGGGAATATTTTATTGGCACACTTTGGGCCCATTAGTACCAATTAAGCATCGTGTCAACCCCACAGCCTACCTGAGTATTGTTGCTGACCATGTCCATCCCTTTTTGACTACAGTGTACCCATCTTCTGATAGCTCTGTCCAGCAGGATAATGCGTCATGTCAAAGCGCGAATCATCTCAGACTGGTTTATTGAACATGACAATGAGTTCACTGTACTCAAATGGCCACCACAGTCACCAGAGCTCAATCCAATAGAGCACCATTGGGATTCACATCATGGATGCGCAGCCATCAAATCTGCAGCAACTGCGTGATGCTATCATGTCAATATGGACCAAAATCTCTGAGGAATATTTCCAGTACCTTGTTGAATCTGTGCAGTTCTGAAGGCAAAAGGGGGTCCAACCCGGTACCAGTAAGATGTACCTAATAAAGTGGAAGGTGAGTGCATGTTTTTATATAATATATTTTATATTCTTATTTTTTTATACAAAATATAAATGATTATATTATTAATACTATGTAGCTGATTGAGTGTACACGTCAGAATTATTTAGCATCATTACTTTCTCATTAAATGTGACAAATAAAGTACACATACAAAACATTTGTCAATCATATTTAGAAAAATAATCATTTGATGACACATTAAAAGTCAATAAAAAAATCACAGTGCAGTGATAAAATACGAATGAATTCTCTTTTTTGATATACTTTGCCACAATCCTTCATACCTGTAGGTTTTACTGTTTATAAACAAGAAGTTTAATCATTCAAAATATAATGTTAATTAGTTTTTCCCAGTGTTGGGTTGCAGCTGGAAGGGCATCCGCTGCGTAAAACATGTGCTGGATAGTTTGGCAGTTCATTCCGCTGTGGCGACCCCGGATTATTAAAGGGACTAAGCTGAAAAGAAAATGATTGAATGAATGTTAATTAGTTTCTATGATCACATATTCAGTTATATATTTCAGTAAGGTCAGAATAAGCATGTTGTTTACATTTAATTTCGTCATAAATTAGTTTATTATGATGAATTACAATGCAAGATGTTTAACCTGTATTTTGAAATCTCATCTTAAAAGTAAGAATAAGATGAAGACTTATTTTTAAATTACACACACTCACACACTACTTAAGGCAGGGGTCACCAATCTCGGTCCTGGAGGGCCAGTGTCCCTGCGGGGTTTAGCTCCAACTTGCCTCAACACACCTGCCTGGATGTTTCAAGTATACCTAGTAAGTCCTTGATTAGCTTGTTCAGGTGTGTTTGATTAGGGTTGGAGCTAAAATCTGCAGGACACCAGCCCTCCAGGAACAAGTTTGGTGAAGGCCTTAGCTAAATCTTTTTTCCGCATTTGCAGGTACCAACCGCTAGAGGGTGCTGCAGGACTCGAAACAAATCCTGCCAAAATTAGAGAGTACAGACAACATCTAAACACTCACAACCATCCAAAACAAGACGTATTTAGGAAAACTGCTTCTTTAATTAAAACTCAGAGCTGTTAGACAGACATTAGGTGTCAATTTTGGCTTACGACAGTAGAGACATGACGTCTGCAACAACAGACATAACGCAGATTTACTTGCAAAAAACAATCCAGCATGGCACCCCGATTAACAAAGCAAACAGGTGACAAGCCATGATAAAGAAAGAAGCACGTTCCGGAAAACTCCAATTAAGAAGAGCCTGGAAATACAAGCCATACGATTAACACAAATCTGATCATTACAGTGGCTTATGAGCAAAAACACCGAACGGCCACTTATTTTTCTGAGTATGCACTTGTCAAACATAAATGTACCTTTATTAACGAATGTGCAAAGCTGACGAGAGAAACTGGAGGAGGCGTAGCTCCAAAATAAACCTGTATTGAATGCGAATGCGCAAACACACACACATGTAGGTTTAGCGGTTTGTCCATGTAATGCTCATGTAAGCCAGGTTTCTTCATTAGGGAAACACAAAGCATGTCTTAATGCACGTCTGTCTTTCACAGCTCTATCACAGTCCGAGTCTTTATGAGAAGCCTCATTGTAGATGATGGATGGAGAGGTGAAGCGTAGAGGAAGTGGCTTCATGACAGTCTTCCTCTTCTTCTTCTTCTTCATCATCTCTCAGCAGCAGGTCTGACCCCAGCGGTCACTCCTCTTCATTCAGTCCTCCAGGATCACTAGCTTGGCTCAGATGGCTTGTTTAGCTCCACTTTTACACCCCTTTCTCCTGAACCTAAGAGACGGAAAGAATGGCGTGTTATAGATCTGCAGTGTTTAAAGGGGTCATAATCTGTCCAACCAAAATATGCATGATTTTGTGACCTTAACGAGGTCAGAGTGCTATAAAAACCTCCCAGAAGTTTTAGAACTGAAATCTTTATTGTTACTCTAAAAACAGATGATATATTGAAGTCTTAAAAAACAACAGGTTTTGCAATGTTCGACTTTATGATGTAATAGTTAATAAGCCCCGCCTCCAGAACATGGATGCCTCTAAGGCTGATTTATACAACTGCGTTAAGCGCACGCGTATGAACTGACACAGACTTTGTAAGGTCGCACAGCCCTCGCACTTCTCAAAAAAATTTACCTACATGTCTCAACGCGTAGCACAAGCTCTGTGATTGGTCGGCTTGATAGCGGTGACGAGTGTCGACAGTGCTAAGAGGCGCGGGCCAATGGAGCGAGTGTGTCGAGTCCCGTGAAAAAGCTCCAGATGGAAACTTTTGATTTGTGTTTACCTTATGTTTAAAGTTGTTGTACTCCTGCCGGTTCCCACCTGAATGAGCAAGTTTTAGCTACTTGTACATTAAGGTAGCGTTCAGAAAAAACAAAACACCCACGAAGAAACTCGACACGTGAAAACTTATTACCAGCTAGTGTTTCAGAAGTGTTATTGCAGAGCAACACAAACAGCATGAAGAAGTATAAATGCACGGCTACGAGTAGGGCAGGAGTCATGGCCAGCAAAACTAGGCAATCAAGACAGTAGGCATTTAGTCCTGAGTCTATTTAAAAGTGTACTGAAGAGAAAGTAGACAATTATTTCAAAATTACGATAATGTTATAAATTAGCTTTAATAAACTAGAGGCAGTTTATGGCCCCTTTGAAAGGGAAATAAAGCACTCAGTCAAGTTTATATTATTTTGTACTTTGGATTCCACTTTAATGAAAATATATTAAACAAACTCGATTGATGTAACCATCTAGAAGAAAATGGCATGTTTTACTATAGCTTTTAGAGCTAGGGCACCGCCATCTTGGGATGTCGCTGTGTCTGACGTCACGTGGTTGGTTCCGTTCCCTCAAGCTGTGGGCCTGGAGCTGGTGCAAATGCAAACATCAGATGTCTAATATAAAAAAAATATATCTATTTATTCTATTATTCTTTTTTTACCTTTTAATAACCGATCATTTGATGCACTTTGGCCAATCTCTGTATTAGGCTGCCTGACTGCCAGTATGGGTTTCAAACATGGTAGTAACGGACTGAACACGGAGACTGGACAGCCTAATTTAAATCAATGCATAAAGCTGTGGACGTGCATCACAGAGCTGGTGCAAATACAACAAATACAAGCATTTAAGTGTCTTTAAGTTGTGTATTTTTCTTTTGTTAATACCTTTCGTTTGATGCACTATGGTCCACTCTCTCACGCTGGTGCAGCATTTCCTGACGAGGGGATTTACACTTAGACTAATGCAATGATTAAAATGCTACATGACTTCACACTTAACTAAGTTACGTCTTTGTGGAATTTTTCAAGATATATTAAAAAAAGCTCTGCATTAAATTCCATTTCCCCCGCCATGTCTTTAAAATATGACAGTTTATTTTATCCCAGTATTTTCAATGGAACTTCTGCGCTAGCCTGCTGCTACTGACGGCGCTAGTGGTTACAATGGTCTTTCATCTCGTTTTACGCTTGAACAACTAAATGAATACTTAAGTCTATTTGCCTGAATGTATTGTAATCACATTACAACATCGATGCTGTAAATACAACCTTGTGAAACTGAAAATAGTCACATTAAGCTTTCACCAGAAGGGTAACACTTTATAATAATTTATAACTACACACTGTGAATCATTTATTAAGCATTAGCATCTAGTGAATTCATCATTTGTTAAGCATTAACTCTACATTAATAAACGTTAGTCAGTTTATAACTGCAGATAAAAATGCTCTATTCTTGACTTTGGCCACATTTATAATGTGCTTTATAATGGTACTTCCATAATTTGGTGATTGTTGACTAAATTAAGTATTGCATTATTTACAAACCATTTGTATTTAAGAGTAGTTGGAGGTTTTTAAGATCATTTAGAATGAGTTAGTAAATGATTAATAAACTATTCAAATCAATGTTTATATATCTTATTATTCAGGCATATGTTAAGGGTTACTATGTATGTTAATAAATGCTTTATTAACTCAACTTCATCAAGTTTTGTGACCTAATCTAAAGTGAGGACTATTTATGCTTTATAAATCCTAATTGACAATGCTTTTAAATGACAAGTAAAGACTCACGATCACAATTTTATCTAAAAAGTAATATTACTGTGAAGTTTAAACATTGCTAAATAACAGGAGTCTCAAAATACGACATCAAATTGGATAAAACAACACCTTTTTAATTATTTAACAACATAGTAGGATGCAATGTCTAAACAGTACAGTCATTTTATTGTAGATAAGGTTGCGGTTTATTTGTGTATCTTCAAATGAATAAAAATTAATAAAGTAGTTTATTTTCTTTTTTCCTGTTTAGAATATAACTGAGCCTTTATTTGTCATTTATAAGGGATTTATAAAGCATAAATAGTCCTCACTTTAGATTAGGTCACAAAACTAGATGAAGTTGAGTTAATAAAGCATTTATTAACATGCAAATTAACTATTAGTATATGCCTGAATAATAAGATATAAATGTTAATTTGAATCGTTTATTAATCATTTACTAACTCATTCTGAATGATCTTAAAAAACAATCATGCTTAAATAACTGGTTTGTAAATAATGCAATACTTCATTTAGTACTGAAAAATAAATCATTAACAAATTATGAAAGTAGAATCATTAAGCACATTATAAATGTGGTTGTATTTCAAGAATACAGCATTTGTAGCTGCCGTTATAAACTGCTTACTATCGTTTATTAATGTAGAGTTAATGCTTAACACATAATGAATTCACTATTTGCTAATGCTTAATAAATGCTTCATAGTGTGTAGTTATTATAAAGTTTTACTGAAACATTAAGGACTTAAATATTGTTAGAAAAATATTATACTTGTAAATAAAATGCCATTCATTTGAGGTTTTTTATTTATAGAAATCTGAAAATAATAAAGTGTATACTGAGAAACACAGGACACGTTTTGAGCACCAAATCTGCATATTAAAATGATTTACGGTAAAATCCTGTGACACTAAAGACTGGTTTAATGATGAAAATTCAGCGGTAAAATATTTCATTTTGGAATAAATAACATTTCAAAATGTAAAAAAACCTGAAAGTTCTATTACATTGTTATTTTTCACAACATTACGGTTTTATTATGCATGAATTATTTACGGTTAAAAAAACATATTTCTCCTGATGCAAATTGCAATATAATAGATTTATGTATAAAACAATCCAACCTCTTATCTATTAAAATAAATCATACAAGCTGTTTATTGTGCAAGTAAAAAACATTGAAAAGTATTTTTTTTTTGAATAAAACAACAAAAAAGTGTTTTTTTTTTTAGATCTTTAAGTTTACGTTAATACACATATTAACAAAAAATACTCACTTGTTGAATATTTCTCTTTCGCTCGAGCTCGCTCATCAGCATCAAAATACCACACCGTTATAGCATACCTGCACACAAAAATCACACAACTGGATATAAACGCAAGCAGTGGCAGGTTTCATAAGACATAGGCGAATACGGTAAAAAATAAAATAAAATAATAATAATAATAATCCGATGATAATAATAATAATAATAATAATAATAATAATTGTGTGTTGGTGTTTTCCAGTGATGGGTTGCAGCTGGAAGGGCATCAGCTGCGTAAAACATATGCTGGATAAGTTGGCGGTTCATTCCGCTGTGGCGACCCCAGATTAATAAAGGGACTAAGCTGAAAAGAAAACAAATGAATGAATAATAATAATAATATCATAGTCCCCAGTTGACTACATTAAGAATGACTAACATTTTTCAATCACTAGTTTTCTAAATTTTAATGTTTAAATATGCAATTGAGGCATTTTTCTTGAAATATGCATGAACAAATAAACAAAAACAAAAATCCAAGTTCAAAATGTTTCATTTTTTAATAAACTCAGTGGGGTTTTGGTAATAAAATTCATTCATTTTCTTTTTGGCTCAGTCCCTTAATTAATCTGGGCTCGACACAGAGGAATGAACCGACAATCTTTCCAGCATATGTTTTACGCAGCGGATGCCCTTCCAGCTGCAACCCATTACTGGGAAACATCCATACTCATTCACACACATACACTACAGACAATTTACCTAACCCAATTCATCTATACCACATGTCTTTAGACTTGTGGGGGAAACCAGAGCACCCGGAGGAAATACGCGAACACGGGGACAACATTCAAACTCCACACAGGTATAGCAAACTGACCCAGCTGAGGCTCGAACCAGCGACCTTTCTTGCTGTGAGGCGAACGTGCTACCCACTGTGCCATCGGTAATGAAATTATTGGAAGGCAAAATTATGTACAACAAATCCTTCAGTAAAAACTGACAGGTACATAAACAAGGTTTCTTGCATGTACAGCTGAAGTTAAAATGATTAGCCCTCCAGTGATTTTTCTTTTCTTTTCTTTTTTAAATATTTCCCAAATGACTGTTAACAGAGCAAGGAATTTTTAACAGTATTTCCAATAATGTTTTTTCTTCTGGAGAAAATCTTATTTGCTTTATTTTAGCTAGAATAAAAGCAGTTTTTATTTTTAAAAAACTACTTTAAGGTCAAAATTATTATCCCCTTAAGCAATATTTTTTTTCAATAGCCTACAGATCAAACCATTGTTATACAATAACTTGCCTAATTACCCTAACCTGCCTAGTTAACCTTTAAATTGCACTTTAAGCTGAATACTAGTGCCTTGAAAAACAGCTAGTAAAATATGTACTGCCATCATGGCAAAGAGAAAAGAAGTCAGTTATTAGAAATTAGTTTATTAAAAAATATTCTCTCTGTTAAACAAAAAAGTGGATTAAAAATATAGAGGGGGGCTAATAATTCTGACTTCAACTGTGTGTGTCTCCTTATCACTGACCTTGTGGCATAAGCCGGCTGGACCTCATGAGGGTTCCTTCTGTCTGACCAGAACAGCAAAAGTCTGTCAAACTTGGGCTCAATGTCTGCAAACTGAGCCGTTCCCTCTGGAAAGATCCGCAAAAGGCCACCATGTTCCTACAGAGATAAAGCAGATGCAATATTATTATACACAGTTTGATGTATAGCTACATTTACTGTAACTAAGCCTCTTTTAGTTAGTATAATTCAACTTCTCTTTGTCTGTAAGTGGTCACAATTGTGGTAAATGATTAAATGACTGAGTTTATCTTGATATCGGAGAATGAATGTACAACAACAACAAAAAGATCCGAATACAAAAGTCAAATACATAAAGAAAAGAAAACGTTGTGTGTGTATATATATATATATATATATATATATATATATATATATATATATATATATATATACACACATACATACACATACACACACACACACACACACACACACACACACACACACACACACACACACACACACACACACACACACACACACACACACACACACACACATATACATATATACATATATACATATATATACATATATATATATATATATATATATATATATATATATATATATATATATATATATATATATACATACACACACACACACACACACACACACACACACACACACACACACACACACACACGATATCTATCTATCTATCTATCTATATAAATTGTATATACAGTTGAGGTCAGAATTATTAGCCCCTTGAATTATTAGCCCCCCTGTTTATTTTTTTCCGAAATTTCTGTTTAACAGAGAGAAGATTTTCTCAACACGTTTCTAAACATAATAGTTTGAATAACTCATTTCTAATAACTGATTTATTTTATCTTTGCCATGATGACATTAAATAATATTTTACTAGACGTTTTTCAAGACACTTCTATACAGCTTAAAGTGATATTTAAAGGCTTAACTAGCTTAATTAAATTAACTAGGCAGATTAGGGTAATTAGGCAAGTTATTGTATAACGATGGTTTGTTCTGTAGACAGTCGGAGAAATATTGCTTAAAGGGGCTAATAATTTTGACCATAAAATGGTTTAAAAAAAATTAAAACTGCTTTTATTCTAGCCGAAAAAAAAACAAATAAGACTTTCTCCAGCAGAAAAAATATTATCAGACATACTGTGAAAATGTCCTTGCTCTGTTAAACATCATTTGGTAAATATTTAAAAAAGAAAAAAAATTTAACGGGGGGCTAATAATTCTGACTTCAACTGTATCTGACTCTGTTTTAACTGTTTTTGACATTATTTTGCCCCATATTGTGATTCACTGAAATAAAAAAATAAATAAATTCAATAAAATAAAAACAAGCAAAAACACAAAATAAAGTTAATTAAAATGAAATATACAGATTTATTTAAATTGAAATATGTATAATAACACTAACAATGTATTTCAATATATAAAGGTGTACTCAGTTAATGTGTCTTGATTAAACATACTAATTGCTTTTCATTACAATAAAAAACTAGAAGAGCCAGAACTAATAGAAGAGCAAAAACTGTTTTTAACAATTATTCCATCACCAAAAAAAACTACATAAGAAAAGTAAATAAATAAATAAATGAAATACTTAAATATCGATATCAGCCGGAAAATGCTATTTTTATGTTATATTTTAAGCTGATAACTTACTTAATTGTACAGAACTGCCTGCCTTGTAAGCACGAGAGAATCTTGCGGGAGTACGGTAATATGTGTCAAAGGACTAACAATTGAACATTACTGTAACACTTTATTCGAGAACATTTGAGCTGGTTTCAGTTTTTAGTTCTTTCATTTTCGTTTTCAGTTTATTTAAATATATATTCATTTACCTTGTTAATTAAATCCAGTTTTGTTAATTAACCTATTATTTTTATGCAACAGTCAAGTTGCATGTTAATTTGCTATGTGAAGAAAAGGAAATAGTTTATGTTTGGCTTGCTGATTTATGTGAAATTGTGAATATAGGTCTATTTAATCACCTTGCAGTTTTGAAATGATTGCTTTTTTGTTTTGAGTAGGCTATTCTCAGTATCGGTTCAAACTTACGAATTTTTTTCAATAAAATCAGTTAATATATATAACAGTGAATATCAGTTAATAAAATATGACATTTTTAAATATATTTACCAGCTAACATATAGGTTATCTGCCTCCAAATTTAAATATTTATCGGTTATCGGCCAAAAATCTATATCGGTGAATAACTAATAAATATATTAAAATAGAGCAAACAGTTCGAATGCTAACAATATTTTACAATACATGCAGCTTTTTACAAATAAATTCAATCTTGATAATCAAAACAACAAACACACAAATCCAAACACAAATTGCAGCACAAAGCTAAGAGTTTTATTTACACCCCACAGAATGGATGGGAAAACGTTGGGAGGGAATGTCTTTTTTCCTGCTCCAGGACAACCTGATGCTAATTTTAGCTTAAGAAAAAATATCTGACACACTGACATTCACATAAGCCAAGACAACCGGGAACAAGCAGGTTTGCGTGAGACGGATATTTTCCTCTTAATTCAATGAAGGGTTGAAATGAGTGCGAGAGAGAGAGAGCTGGACTTTATTGCATGTATTACTGGCTTCCTGTGCCACTTGAGAAAAACAGAAAACACCATGGTTATGTGTGTAGTTACATAACAAATCACAACATGAATGAACGAATGAATGAATGAAAACAGCATTGGGATGAAAACACTGCATTCTTATGTTTAGTATCTAGATAAAAGACTTGCCCTTGTGTATTTAATGTACAGTAGACTAAACACTACAGATCGCACTGCATCCTTCTTTCCTCGCACTAATATTAGCACTGTTGGTAAACACAGGGCAAGAAACAAGGCTGTAAAAACACTGTTTCTTTATCGTTAAATCTTTTGCTTTAAAAAACTACTTGCTTAATTCCCCTAACTTGCCTAACAACCTAGTTAAGACTTGAAACTGCACTGTAAGCTGAATACTAGTACCTTGAAAAATATCTATTAAAATATTATGTACTGTTATCATGGCAAAGACAAAAGAATCCGTTATTAGAAATTAGTTATTAAAACTATTATGTTTAGAAATGTGTTGAAAAAAATCTCTCCGTTAAATAGAAATTGCGGGACAAAAAAATACGAGGGCTAATAAATCAGGAAGGCTAATGGTTCGGACTTCAACTGTTTATATACACATACACTCACATTTATTTATGTTGTGTTTATTTTTAAAGTACACTGTCATTGATGGTAATTATTTTTAATATGCTTGAACTAGAAATAGAAAATTGTTTAATTATGAACTCTAGTTTCTCAAGGGTGTAAATATCAAGTAACACAGACCAAACTTACTCATCACAACAGGTAAAGACTAAAAACAGAGTTGAGATTCATGGCAGAAGGTTGTTGTCAGTGTTGAGGAAAGTTACTTTAGAAAGTAATGTATTACAGTATTGAGTTACTGCCCTAAAAAGTAACTAGTTGCATTACTTGGTAACTATTTATGGTTATACGTTATGTTACTTTTGTGTTACTTTTTATTACCAGGCTGAGGCTTGATCTCTTTCAGAACTTTTTTTCTTTCTTTCTTTTTTAATAGAAGAGCTCTGCAATTAACAATACACTATATAACCTGCACCTACATTTACCTTTAAAAAACACAAAATATGGCTAGACATGCAGAAAACACTCACCGGACACTTTATTAGGTACACCTAGTCCAACTTTTTTGTGCAAATTTCTAATCAGCCAATCACATGCTAGCTGTTCAATGCATTTAGGCATGTAGACATGGTCAAGACAATCTGCTGAGGTTCAAACCGAGCTTCAGAATGGGGAAGAAAGATGATTTAAGTGACTTTGAACGTGGCATAGTTGTTAGTGCCAGACAGGTTGGTCTGGGTATTTCAGAACTGATCTACTGGGATTTTCACGCACAACCATCTCTAGGGTTTACAAAGAATGGTCCTAAAGAGAGAAAATATCCAGTGAGCGGCAGTTCTGTGGGCAAAATTTTGTGTCAACAACATGAAAGCATGGGTCCATCTTGCCTTGTATCAACGGTTCAGGCTGTTGCTGGTGGTGTGATGGTGTGGGGAATATTTTCTTGGCACACTTTGGGCCCATTAGTACCAATTGAGCATTGTGTCAACGCCACAGCCTACCTGAGTATTGTTGCTGATCATGTCCATCCCTTTATGACCACAATGCACCAATCATCTGATGGCTACTTCCAGCAGGATAACGCGCCATGTAATAAAGCTTAAATCATCTTAGTTGGTTTCTTGAACATGACAATGAGTTCACTGTAGACAAATGGCCTCCATAGTCACCAGATCTCAATCCAATAGAGCATCTTTGGGATGTGGTGGAACGGGAGATTCGCATCATGGATGTGCAGCCGACAAATCTGCAGCAAATGCGTGATGCTATCTTGTCAATATGGACCAAATCCTGGAATATGAGGAATATTTCCATTACTTCGTTGAATTTATCCCACGAAGGATTAAGGCAGTTCTGAAGGCAAAAGTGGGTCCAACCCGGTATTAGTAATAAAGTGGTCGGTGAGTATATACAGATTATTGAAATTTTAAAGCAGCGTGTTTGCTGCTTTTGTACTATTTGTCTTAAAGGGGACCTATGGTGCAAAATCTACTTTTAAAGCTGTTTGGACAGACAAGTGTGTAGATATGGTGTATAGACTGTCATATTGGGGTGATATAAACACACCCAGTCCTTTTTTTTCAAATTTAACAACATAAAAACAGTGCACCAATTGGAGCGGTTTTCAGACCGACCGCAACTTGACGTAGGACTGCGGTCCCCCCGCCCACCAATATTGATTGACAGGCTGGCGTTAACATGTCTCCGTAGTAACGCATATAATCATATCAACAAGAGAGGACGTGCGCAAAGCAACCGGGAATAAAAGGTCTGTTCAGTTTGCTAGGATCATCAATCATCATCAAATGTGATCATGAGTGAGTTTTACAACATTAAAATGTTTTTAAAACAGTGCACGTGTGTAATGAATTACAGCGATTTAGCTTAGCTTTACTTCATCAGCACAGCCGCATGTCAGAACAATTATAAAGGAAGACGCATCAATCCTGATTTAAGGACGCTAAATCAGGTTTATTTTGTACATTAACATAACAGATATCTATACAGCAGTGAGGATTAACCTGTATCCTGTCACATATGCGTGCAAAGAGTGCGAAGCTAAAAGTGTGCGCTGTCTCTCTCTCTCTCTGTGTGTGTGTGTGTGTGCGTTAACTTTGTAACGATATTGTGTGTGTCTCATGGTTGCAACTCACAAAAAATGCATCAAATAATCATTGGTAAAGTTCTTACTGTAGTATTTCTACAATACGCGACAAACGCGACGTGAGATCTGCTTCCTGAGGCAGCCGAGGGTGGCAATTGAGGCATCTTGCTGACAGGCACGTGGGAACGTGGGCGGGAGGACTAGCCTTAAAGGCCCAGCACAAAAAAACAGCAACCAGATTTTACCGGCTATAATACAGACACTTCAGACAGCTATAACAAATACTCTGATGGTTGTTTTGAGCTGAAACTTTACAGACACATTCTGGGGACACAAAAGACTTATCTTAAATCTGTAAAAAGGGGTAACCTAGGTGCCCTTTAAGTAAAATCATTCTCCATTGAAACAATCCCCTTTTCCTTGATGCGTTCAAAATAATGAACACATTTTCTCACTGACCGCATGATTCATTGAGACTATTTTGATTCAGCAATTTATTTTTTAAAAGCCAATTAATTAAATAAAAAAGTAACTGCAGTTACATTTAAAAAAAATAAAATAGATAAAACTTGAGTTACTTTTTTGAAGTAATGAATTACTTGCTACTTAGAAAAGTACCATTATTACGTTACTTTTGCTACTTGTAATGCGTTACCCGCAACACTGGTTATTGTTATGTAGCTATGAGAAGATATCAGAAACATTGTGAAACTGCCATTAACACAATCAGGAAAATAATAAAAAAAATTCCAGTGTTATCAATCAGTCTGGAAGAGGATGTGAGTTAATCTTGTCCCAACACAACTGTAAGCAGGAGGTTTGACTCAAGTGACCAAAAACTGTCCAAGAACCACAGCTGGAGATTTGCAGTTAGTTCTTGTAGGTCTTGCGAGTCTCAAAAGCTATGCTCTGACATCACCAAATAAAGCAGTGTTTCCCAACCCTGTTCCTGAAGGCACACCAACAGTACACATTTTCAATCTCTCCCTATTCAAATACACCTGAATCAAATCATCAGAACATTAGAAGAGACTTGAAAACCTGAAATGAATGGTTCAGATACGGGAGACATCCAAAAGATGTACTGTTGGTGTGCCTTCAGGACCAGGGTTGGGAAACACCGAAATAAAGGATTCATGACGAAAAAGCCAATATTTTGAGCAAATGATTAAAAGGTTAAACAATAAACACACTGTTTTCTAGACTTCTTCATTTATGTTTTTACCAAGGGTGCCAATAATAAAGGAGGGTGCTGTAAATATCTCCAGCTACTGGCCAACTCTCTCTTTTCCATTGACATCATATAAGATGATGAACATTCTGGATGGTTTCCACGGCCGGTGGGAATGTGCTGGAGGAGAAGCGGCTCTCTGACGCAGATCTGACAGGTGACTGAGGCAGTCAAGGGCTGGAAAGATTTCAGTCTTCTGTTCATGGAAATTCAACAATGTTTCACATAACCGAAAGACTAGAGGAGAATACCACGCGCGATTCGATTTGATTAGGATTTATTAGGGTATATTTAGGTAGGTTTAAGGGAATGAAAATTCTGCCACCCTTCACTTGTTCAAAAACCTATTTGAGTTTCTTTCTTCTGCTGAACACAAAAGAAGATATTTGGAAGAATGGTGGAAGCTGACACCCATTGACTTCCAATGTCATTCTTTTCCTACTGTGAAAGTCAATAGGTGCCAACTACACTGAAAAAAAATGATCCAACGATGATTTACTACATTTTGTTAAGGTAAGTGGTTGTAAAATATTTATTTGGGCTGAATGTAAACAAACAACTTAAGCTGAACATTACTTTTTTTGTGCACCAGCATTCTTCAAAATATCTTCTCGTGTCCTACAGAAGACAGAAACTCATTAAGAATTGACTCCACGTGAGAGAGAATAAATGATGAGTGAACAATCAAACAATGCAAATAGGCATAATTTGTTTTGTGCATTAATCAGGCTGTGAGTGTTCCTGACTGACAGCTCATCTGTCTATCTGGTAGTGTTTTTGCTTGTATTTTTCCTTGTCATATTTTTGCAGAAGAAATAAGGCATTTACTTTTGGGCATCACTATGGCATCACAATAATTTTTGGCAACCTGTTGAGGTGTTGAACATGAAAAATATTATACTCCAACACACCAAAAAGTGCTATTTATTAGGGATGCACTGAAACTGACAATTCTGGATGCACTTGGGTGAAAACTGAAACCGAAAATCCCTTTTTTAATCCTTTCAAAAAATATATTTTTAATTAAATAATATATCTTTTTAAGAATTTATAAATTTAACTCAACTTATATTGTACTGATTAAAAAAAACACAAACCAAACATGCATCCTGTTGCTCTACCACTTTGGTCAACACAGCAACAAACTGGCCTTTGCATAGTGAAATGAAAGAGTTTCATAGTGCAGCGCTTTTCAGGTCCGGTGTGAAAGCTTCTTCATGCCACAGTGACTATAGCTGGAGGAAACCTGAAACCAGCACAGCATAACCTTTTTGGCTCTTATTTTCAGGCATTTTACTCTAATAATCAGTTACGGTCTAAAGGACAGCATAGCATAAGCTTAAAGCAAATATATTTACTCTAGTTTCAGTCACAACCACTAAACAGTGCTATGAGATCCAGTGAGAAGCATTCAAGTTGAGCCGAGAGCTCTTCGAAATCCCAAATGTCTCTGTAATTTAAAACTTTAAGGCCAGATAAAACAGCTCAATATTCTCAAAAGCACTGACACAAGAGAAACACTAATACTAATACACAAATCACCAACATTTTAATGATGGTCATAATATTAATGTTTAATGTTGAAGTGTAATGATACTGAGACATAAATGAGGAATCCATCATATGAGTAATATTCACAAAAAATAAATAAATAAATAAATAAATATATATATAAATATATATATAAATATATATATAAATATATATATATATATATATATATATATATATATATATATATATATATATATATATATATATATATAGTGCTTGCATTAATTTTACGCTGTATGTGTGTGTGTTTGGGTTGGTATCACGGCTGGTTTAGGTCTGTCATGAATAAATAAAATACGCTATGCACCAAAACCATCAGTAGGTGACTTAACGAGTGATTCACTGATTCAATCATTCTTTGAATTCGGTCAAAAAGCAAATTAATTTGAAAAGAAGCAAGACATTGGGTTTATAAATGATTAACTGAATTACTTAATAAATAATTGAACAAATAATGAGTTCATAAACACATTAATTCTGGAACAAAATAATGCAGTGAGGATCTGAGATACTCTAGCTTGGCATGGAATTATTTTTGTTGGCAAAAAATAAAAATATTTTTTTGGATAATGTGCATTTCAAATAAAACTCACTCAATATTAATATTGTTTAAAAAAGCAAAGTTTTTTTGCGTACTTGACTACTGCAGTTTTATGCATTTTATAACTAAATGTATTTAGGCTTTTGTTTTCTGTTGTAACATATGCCAAAGAAACCATATAATTACCATTTACCATAGTAGCGAGGTGTTATGCCTTGTTTAACATGTGGTTATCATTGTCTACAAATGTTTTATTCTATTAAACACCAATGGATAATTTAAATGCAGAAATGATAATGTTACCAAATTATTATTAACAAAAAAGGTTTTACATCAGCATCTCGACTCAAGCTACTGTCAATCTACTGTGCATGAAAATGCATATTAATATTACAAATAATCGATTTTGCCATTATTTACAAAGCCATGCACACACAAGTTTCCTGTTTAGCAGACCTGTAATAACAGCACATAAACAGTCTCTCGTGTGGCCTATTGATATAAAGCAGCGACAGCAAACTCCCTGCACAAGGACAGTTTTGAACTTCCATTGTATTGAACGTAAGCTCAGATGCAAGTTTGAGCCGTCTACATCAGATAAGAACTCTAAACAAACAGACAAGAGCTTAAACTAATCTTGTGCAGCTTTACACGCTACAGAATATATACAAGTTTATGAACTGCAAAAACAACAAACACACACAAAAAAACACCTACCTTGGCATCCCAGTCTTTATTCAGGTAATATATGCATGTGACACATCTCCCATCTCCATTAGGGTTATCCACATGCCTTACATATCCTGTCCCATTGCCAGGGTAACATGCCACCATTGCCTAAAAAAAATAAAACAACAATAATAATTAATTAAAAAAATGGTCAGTTTATTACTGTACCAAAGTAGCCAACCAAATTGCTTTTTTTTTCTTGAGCAAAATGATTACTTCATTATATTTCATTATTGTTTTACTTTATATCATGATATTCCAGAAGACATATGAAGACATCCAATAATACGTCATTCAGTCTAACAATAGTTTATTTACCTAAATATGTTGCTATTTACAACAAGGATCATTTGATGACATGATACGACACAGTTTTTCCTTATTTTAATACAGGTATATTCATTTTAACATAAATATCAGGGCTCAACGGTAAGGATTTTCACTGGCCCCACAAAAAAAAAAAAAGTTAATAGCTATTTCTTAGTCACATATTTTAAATAAAGTGTCAAAGCCAAACAAAATAGTATATATACACTTTAAATACAACTGACAATTAAAAAATATATAATTGTGATGTAAATAAATTTTATAAGCCAAATGGGCACTTTAATTTTGACAATACAATCAGAGAAGTAAGACTTTCTCATAGCCTCATTTCAGTTGTCAAGTTTTGTAAAAATCTATCTATTGAATTAATCAATCTATTAAAAAAAGCGTTGGCTAGAGTTCTGCATTACTGGCTTACATTATAGAGAGAAATTACAGATGAAGCAAGACTGCAGTCAGATCATGAAGCAGATCAATGTGGATCTTTCTTTCAAGGTGTCAGTGCAGAAATGAATGAAACTAGGCCTAATACAAAATATTATAAGAAAAAATTATCAGATGGTAATTTCAATCAATTTTCCTAACGGATAAACAGCTCTCGGTAATATTTCAGCCTGCTTTCACTTTCATATTCGACATGAAAAGCACATTTACTGGTAGGAATGACATCCCGCCCTACTCATAATTCTCTCTTCATATAGCCGTATATGTAGCTATTATCACAACTATAATACACTGTGATAAAGCCTGTTTTTTTTTTAGTTCATTGTATCATTTTTGCTTTATAACTACAATCGATCCACAGCAGGTTCATTTCAATCGAGCCGAGACCACATCACTCAGGTGATCTAGGACCGATTCATTTGGAATGGATCCGATCCCAATCAGGACAGTAACAATCCTGTCTACTGTCCCAAATGCGTCTCACACGCTGGACCCAGGCCATTGGGCAGTCCTCATTGTCGAGCCCTGAATATATAAATATACAGGTATGCTGAATGACAATTGACCATTATTTCAGTCAAACTTTGATATCTATTTTAATCCAAAAAAAAAATTTATAATAGAAATAATAATAATAATAATAATAATAATAATAATAATAAACAAATGTTTTTTTAAAATAGGGAAATTTTACTTGCATTTAATAACCTTTGTATGTAAAACAATCACTTTGTAAATTTTTTTGTGTAATACATTTCATGTAAAACACAATGGAAGACCAAAAATACAATGAAATACATATACTTTTATCATGAACCTTACAATGAGGGCCGAATAAATACAAAGATAACATTACAAATAGTTTGAAATAAAAACAAATAATTGAGAACATTTCAGAATAATGAGAATTATTAAGATAAAACTCAACTAAAATTAAATTATCCAAATACAATAAATATAAATCAATCAAAATAAATCAAAACAATATCAGCTTTAAAAGCAATTGTACAGGTCTCAAAATGATCAATAAAAAAATATTATTCATATGATTTCAGTGTTTCTCTATATACACATATAATGCAGTTCAGACAACTGAATTCCACTGTAGATACAGTACGATACCGAATCTCACAACTACATGAATCAAAGTGATAAAAAACTAAGGTGATAACTCTGATATTCTCAGGCTTGTGATGATCATATCTTTTAATCTTGTTGAATCTGGGTTATGAGGCTGAGGGAACAATGAAGCCATTGCTGAAGCCTTTCCTTTGCAGAGGTTTTTCCTTTCCTGCTCTTCCTCGGCCCCTTTTATTTTGGTCTCCGGGTTTACATGGAAAGTGTTAATTAATCACAGAGGAAGAAAAGAAAAAAAATTGCAGTGTAATTGTATTTGTGCACATCCGTTAGGAGTGTTACAAAAGGGAGAACAAGTCAAAAGCCCATAAAAATAGACAGTCGGCCGCATATGACCTGCGCATGACTTTGTCAAACTACATTTCTGGAGAAAACATCTACTTCCTTATAATTAGATGCTCAGAAATAACTTGAAAGGTTGGAGAATATTCATTCAAGTATAAAAACATGTCAAATGTTAAACAAGGCCGTGACTAATTTCAGCATTCAGCTTAAAACATTAACTCATGCATCCATTTCAACAAGTTACACACAGGTCAATAGAAGACAAAAATATCAATGTCAAAAAAACATTTAAAAATATCATATTTTTTAACTGACATGGATATCTTTATCGGCCTCTTATTAACATTTAATCTGAAGAATTTTAATCCTTTAAGTTATAGCTTGTTTACTGTACACTCTTGTTGTTGTTTTTGTTGTTCAGTGCTCAAAAGCAGAAAACAAGAAAAAAGGAGTATTTTCTCCACAGTTCAAGCCTGAAAAATATGGCAAAACAACAAAATTTAGATTTTAAAAGACAGGTGAACATTTTAAACCATGTTAACAAAGAATGTATAATATATTTTTACTTAAATAGCACTGGTATGAAATATTGTCCTGAAGGTCCTGCATGTAAATATTCCTTACATGGCGAAGAACAGTTTTATGAGAAAAAAAAAAACAAAAAACAAACAAACAAAAAAAAAAAAGAGGGTGAATATAGTTATAGCTAGGCATGGGACGATAACAGTTTTCAAGGTATACCGCGGTTTGGAAAAAAGGTTTTAAAACCAATTTTTACATTTTATATTATACCGTTCCTAAGGTATATATAAGATTTTTTTTATTTACATTTTACATGTTTACAACAGTATCTCCAGCAGAAAAGATATCCAAAGATGCTGTTTTAAATTGTAAAGAAATCTGTGTTTTTGAAACTAATGAAGACAGCAGACATTTTACCCAGACATTTACAAAGAGTATATTTTAGAGCAGTAGTCACAATATCGTAAAACCGTAATATTTTTATCCAAGGTAATCCATTAGAATCTTATACTCACCCATGCCTAGCTACAGCGGAATGAAAAGTGCACCATAAAATTACTTATTATTTTGTTTATACAGCGAGATGTAAATTAGTGGGTGTGGCCAACTCACAAAAATGGCAGTGTTGTCAATTGCTTTATATTTTCAACAAGAAGTCAACCGTTAGTTTCAATATTTAAACAATGAATGAAATTCTTGATATTTTGTATTTTTGAAAGAAAAATATATATATTTGCTTCATATTTATTTTCCATGGTTTTATTTTCCTGTTACTTGGTATCTACAGTGCTCAGCATAATTGAGTACACCCCATTTTGAAAATGAATATTTTTATCCACTTCTCAGTGAATATTGGCAATGTATTTTGGTGCATTTAAACAAAACAGATTATTAAATAGATATATTTATTAAAATAATATTTTAGTCACCAAACATATTTAGAAATTGAAAGATAAAACAATTAAATTCAGACAAAATATTGCAAAACAAATTACAATTTACAAGTAAATTTTCACAAATTTTTGCTTCGTTTGATTTTTCCTTTTTTAAATTTGTATTTAATATTTTTCTATAAATTTGGATGTACTCATTTTTGGACCGTTATCGTACGTTATTTTGTTAGATAAGCTCCAGATTTGTCTTCAGTACTGACTAATCTAATGTATATGCACAAATATTGTATAGCTTCCTATTAAAACTATGAATTCAAAAGAAATTTACGAGGGGTGTACTTACATATGCTGAGCACTGTATTTCATACTTGTGAGATGTTACTTGAGAATTGTTTATAATAATAAGGTCTGATCTCATAACTGTAAAATTTAATATACATTGGAATTTGTTGTTCATCTAGTCATATTTTGTTTACTATATTTATATATACTATATTTAATGTTAAAATAAAACACAAAATAATCAAATAAGATCAAGTCTTTTTTGTAAATATTTAAGCTTATTTATTATAAAAAAGCCCTTTTGTACATTTTCTGGAATAACTTTTATTATTAAAAAAGGTATATAGTGAAAAATATTGTTACCATGATATAAACTCTCTAATACAGTGACAACATTTTGGTCATATCATCCATCCCTGAGGTGAAATATAAGACATTACAATAAAACAACATGGACAATTTCCAATGTAATCCTATTTGCATTAACACAGCCAAAACGAACAGATCAAAACAATAAAGGTGCACAATGGTTTAAACAAAACATTACAAATCAGCATCACCACACAACAAACACTGCGGCAATACTGAGAGCTGTGCTTCTGTGAACTGAAAGCATACACACAGACAGAGCAACTCTCTGATATCGATCCCCTCCGGGAGCTCGCCTTTTGCCTTCTTTTTCACCCACTTCTGCACGTAGGCTCCTGAACCTGATCACTTCACTGACAGTTCATGACCTGCTGCTCTATTTATAAGCCGTACTAACCCAGCGGGGAATTTTTAGGTCTTAGCTTAACCCTGTAACCCTCACCCTACAGCATAATGTCAGAGGGAGCGAGACGTCCTCCTCAGAGACTCGACATCAGCGTGTTTTCCACTGACTGTTTGTGTGTGTGTGTGAGTCTGTCTGGGACTCTGGAGAAGAGAAAAAAAAGGAAAGAGGGAGGGAGTTTTGTGACTGAAAAACAAGCATCTTTTTCCAGTATTCTTTGCAATACTTGCATAAATACTACAGTACTACAGGTGGAATCAATGAAATAAAAATGTTTTGGATTTGATGTCAGTAATGTGTAGTGACGAGATGTTTTCGGAAAATATAAATATTTAAATATTTATTAATATAATTTTACGTCAGCATTTAAGCCTATTATATGACAAGAGCATTAAGCATAAGCACAAAAGTTTTTGGATTCCATCTTTACTCTTTTTATATACAAATACACACACATGCAACTGCATTTTTATCTAAATGAAATATACACACGGCTGTTTTGACTGTTTGGTGCCATCCTGTGAATGAATAATACATAGATTAGTGTATCCTCCCTTCAACTGGTTGTGTTTCTGTTAGCTTTGCATTTTTTCCTTTTGAGCGCCATCTTGTAACTAAATAATGTGCAGGATACTGCATGGGTTCCCAAACTTTTTAGCCTGCGACCCCTAAAATAACGCCAGTGAATCGCGATCCTTAAATTCCTCTTGGGTGGTTATACATATGCAAAAGTGGCTCATAAAACAATAGGTCTACATAAACACGAGCATATTGACAACACAAAAAGTGCAACAATACCATTTTTATAGTCATTCGACAATTTGTTTAATTTAATATTACCCTCAACTAAAGAGATTTGTGGACACAATGTTCTCAGCACAAGTCTATTCTTGGTTTAATTTCAGATACCGCTAATCAGAGATCATTCTCAATATTCAGTTGTGGCTTGTATTTATTTTTAATATATTTGATTGCCATGAAGTTGTCAGAAAGTTTAACCTGCTGCAGCGGACTCTATTGCTGTGTTGTTAATCGAACGTAAACATATCGATCTTGAAGGTTGATGGCTTTTCATTTGCATGTTGTTGTTTTTTTACTATTAAAAACTATTTCTTCTGTGGGTAAAATATTGTAATTCTAATAATTTAATAATAAAAAAAAAATTTAAATCACCAAGTGACCCACAATCATTGTATCGCGACCCCCAAGGGGGTCCCGACTGCCACTTTGGGAACCACTGGGTTAGCGAATGCTCAATCAGCTCTATTCAAATGGTTTTGTTTTGGTCAGCTTTGTGTTTACATTTTTTTTATGTTTTGTGGCAAGTATCCGTGTAATAAGTGGGATTAATTACATGGTTGATTTTGCAGAATAAAGCCATTCAGTCTCAAGACCTGTGCACACAGGAATGCTTTTCACTCGCGATGATTTTTATCGATGTTTAATGCCTTGTGACTGAACAAAGAGCGCCAATGTGATCACGCACACCAACGCGCAAACAGGAGGCAAAAAACATAATTAAAAAAATACATCGGGCTCGTTATTTTTGAATGTGCTGCTTCAACAACTGCTCCACCAATGAGATGGACCCTTTTTTCACATGCCTCGAGTTGATGAAGTCACAGTAAACACCACTTGGAAGTGCTCAAGCCAAAACATTCTAGGCGAGCACAGTTTCACTTTCATTCAAAGATGATGCACCAAGGCAAAATTAATGTGGAGCTGCTTTTTCATTGGTGTATGAACAAAAAGAGCTATATGATAAATGCAACAAAACTACAATAACTACAAACTAATTGTATAGCCTGTCTTATGTGTATAGTTAAGTATCTCATGTGTATAGTTAAGTCTTACGGCCTGTTTTCACTGAGTGGTACAGCATGGTATGGGTCGGTACTGGTAACCTTTATCAGGTTTGTGTTTCCACTGCCAAAACGGTACCAATGGCGTGGTGTATGGCAGAAAGTTTCAGTCGATGTCATTCTCGCTCGAGGAACATATAGCTACATATAGCCTCACAGTCAGTGCAAACTTCTCAATGCATCTTTAATCTTCACCAGCACATGTAACCTCCTGTTAGAAAGTAACTCTAACGTCACTGAGTTCATAATGGTCTAAAAGGCGACGATAATAGTTAAACATGGCAGTTTGTTCATGTTTTAGGTTGCAGAAAGAATCATTTGCTCCTTTGTTTTTTCGCTCTTCACTCTCGCATTTGTCTGTTTCTGAAAGGATCGGATGTCAGAAGCGCTTCAATTATCATGCGCATGTTATTATCATCAGCTAGAAGAGGTTCGTTATTTCAAATATAGATGCGCACACAAGCTTTTTTGAGAAAGTGAAATTGCTCGCGCTTTGGACAGCCTTGTAAACGGGGCACAGGGTAGATTCTGCTCTTCTGAGATTAGATTGTGTATAGTTAAGTATCTTGTAGTATATTTTAGTTACGCATAGGTTTTTTAAAATAGCTCTTATGTCCAGTGTTGTGTTGGTATTTATGATTAATTTATGCACCATTGTTCTGCGAGACACAACATTTTGTTTCTCTGTATGTCCACACATGTAGCAGAATGACAATAAAGCTCGACTTGACTTAATTAGCAAATAGGACTCAATGGTCAGTTTCATTTCACTTGTCTTTTTTAAGACTTGTAAGTTCATTATGCACCATCTAAAGTCAGGGGGTGATTTTGCATGTTCACTCATTACAGGTAAAAATTGCTTGATTTGAATGCAGCAAAAATAAATAAATAAATAAATAAATACTTAGCAAAAGTGTATGAGCCTTTTTACAAGCCTGTCTATTATTATTTCTGCGATAACAACCTCCTGAATGTACTTTATCCCCAACTTATCAACTTATCCCAACTTGTCAAGCTATGATTTGGGAAAATAAGTAACAGAAATCATATATATTCCAGCCAATCACAGACTAGTACCTCCCACAAACAGCAACCTGCCAAGTATGTAAACCAAGGCCACAAATCCATGACACAAACAAAGCTGTAAAAAAAAAAAAATCTGAACAGTAACAGTCCTAACAGACGCACACCCTTTCACTCACAATAACACAAAGCTTCAAACAAGCACTACATGACCTCCCCTTAACATCTCTTCTCCCCAGCTTCCTGAAGTCTATAATTTGATATTAGATTTCCAGTGAAACGGCATCATCGTTCCCGGAGAAAAGACAACAGCAGAGGAAAGCAACACGGGCTGAGAAAAAAAAAACTCAAAGTGAGTATACATGAGGACTTTTTTCCACCAACGACATAACCGTTAGCGGTGCTAGGGTGTGACTGGTTGTAAATCACTCATCTCAAGTGGAAGACAAGGAATGCAGGAGTCACGGTAAGGCCAAGCTAGGACCACTCAGTGAGACGTTAGCAATTGTTATCTCTTTTTTCCTGGTTAAACTCATCTGGAATTAAAATGTTCAGTCTTTACTTTAAAAGATAGACATTTCCAGCCAAGTGCAATGGCACGCAACGCACGACGGGTCACAATACATGTGACGACATTTCAACCTGAACTGTTTTTCCTGGCGGCAGGTGCAAAAGCGAGGGACAACGTAAACAAAGGCTGCAGGGTGAAGAGCGTGAGTGTGTGCTTTAGCTAAGGGGAGAAGGAGATATAGGGGGAGAGGAAAAGACAGACAAGCCGGGACAAAAAAGCAAGCTGAGGGCATTGACGCAATCTGCGAGCCCCCCACGTGAATGGGCTGGAGCAGATAAGGGTGAAATCCCTCAACGGTGCTTCAATCATTCAGGTGGGAGCCAACTGCGTCAGAGAGTATATGGCACGCAGGGCATGCTGGGTTGAGAAAACAATCAGGCGAGGAAGGGGGTGGGTGGATGTGGATGGCAGGCATTAACATTGTGCAGCGGGTTTTGCGTCAGGATGCCATGCCGGCAGTCTCTCATCATCGCCTGCAAAGATGCATGACCGCAGACGAGGGTGAAGGAGATGGAAGGGATGCATGCCATAGTACCAAAAGACAAAGAGCACTTCAATCAGTGCTTCACACTGTGTGTGTGTGTGTGTGTGTGTGTGTGTATTTCAACATAGTTTGAACACTTTTTTTTTTAGACTTGCAATGTTCACCAATACTGATAACAAAAGAAATTCGAGATTGCCTTAGTCACTAGTCAAATCCTCATCCACCCACACAACAGTTGTGCAAGTCGGGCACGAACACACACACACACACACACACACACACACACACACACACACACACACACACACACACACACACACATACATGCATATACACACACACACACACACACACACACACACACACACAGACGCGCACGCACACGCACACGCACACAGTTATTTACAAAATAAACAAGGAGAAACAATAACATCTGAGGTGAAGCACTTCAAAACAATTCTGCTGTATGCTTTAGCACCAAAACAATCCATTAAACTATTTTCAGGATTTCAATTTAATTCATTTAATAAAGCGGTTGAATAAGCTGCACAGTCTTTACAAACTATTCGCAGCACTGAAAGTATTCTTAGATTACCTCAGAAGAATGAACTCGGTCTGAAGGATGAGAGAACTCAGAAACTCACTGTGTAAATGGAGAGGCTCCTCGCATGTCTGGCCGTGATGGCGATTTTCAAAATAAGAGTCTGCATAGGCCTATTCGTGAAAGTCTGTCAGATAAACTTGGTTAAAACGCCCACCGATATAACCAAGATCTGCGCATAACAGGGTTTATGCGTTCCCCAATATGCAATATCATAAGAGTGACACCTTAAGGTAAGGTAAACTGCACACACTTGATTATGTAATGCATAAAGTCGTGGACGCGTGTCTCACAGCGCAAAACATAACTTGACCTTTAAATGTCCATGCTTAATCAGTCATCAATAAGGTCTGTCAATTAATGCATTATCAACAATCAATCGATCATGTAATCGTTCGCATCCCTAAATAAAATTAAGTATATTTCACCCTAAATTCACCATACTCACCATTAAAAGGATAGTCCATCCAAAACTGAAAATTCTGTCACCATTAACTGACCTTTTCTTGTTCCAAACCTGTCAGACTTTTTTTCTGATGTTGAACAATAATATACAATAACTTGTAGGGTAATGTCTTTGGTTGTTAAACACTTGAACAGCAAATGCTGAAAAATGATTAAGATTGTTCTTTTGTTTATTATTTTTTTATTTATTTTGTCAGACAGCTAAAACATTTCCCAAAATGTGTTAAATCAGCTACACAAAGGGATTGGCATGCTGAAAAGCCTTTAAAATTGGTAGATATAAAGATTTGGCATTTATTGTGATAATTATCGATATCAACTGATATGAAAAAAAAGTGTTAATTTTTTTGCCTAGCCTGAACAATTAATATTAGTGATGTTGTTGTTGTAATTGTTTAATAAAAAAACAGTACAATAACCATAATTCTCTTTCTTTCTGCTTTTAAACCATTGTTTGCTTGTTTTGACAGAAAATGTAAGAGCATTTCACTTTTGAAGTGCTTTACATTTGTTGATAACAGATTTTTAAAGGGCACATAGTTTACCTCTTTTTTATGATTTAATATTAATATTATGGTTCTTCTGAGTGTGCCAGTTTAGGTTCAGTTTAAAACACAATTCAGATTTTTTTTATTATAATGTGTTAAAGTGTCATGTTGGGGTGTGTCCACAGTTCGCTGATTTATGGGTGTGTTGCTTCACATGTAAATTAGTTTTGGCTTCCCGCCAACGTAACAAGGGGGCGGGGCCATGAGCTCACCCGCTCTGCGTTTGCAACAGAGTCTGACAGGCAGACTGCGAGAAGGAGCTCGAGTGAGAGGATCACCATTCAGTCGTACATGTACGACTCTGACACAGACCAAGCAGAGAGTACAAAATCATTTGTGTCTTTGTACAGTTTTAAAGCCAACTGTGTGCTAGTTTCAAGTGCCGAGCTTGTACACAGAAACTAATAACTACGCACACTGAATTAACCTTCTATCAGGGTACACACAACGGTGCTTCAAGTCTGCAGCGGTCCGACTTGAGTGTACGTTGATAGAAACCCATGTTTAGAATTCTAAAATGCTAGTTAAGATCACAGGGAGCTTCTGGGATCGCGAGAAATGCAAACGACTGAAGTATAAGGTAGACTCAATGAGAAGTACACATGTTTGCAAACCTACCTAAAGATACAACCAATAATTCTGATTAGAGCGATAATGTGGAGAATATTGATCTTGTGTTGAGCTCAATGAGCCTTGCATCTAAAAATAGAGCTAGGGTGTTCCTTTAGTGATATTGGTTCGACTCACGCTGAAAATGGCGGACGTGAATCAACAAATGGAGGATATGATGACGCGCCTGTCAATCAATATTGGTGGGCGGGGGGACCGCTCTCCTACGTAAAGTTGTGGTCGGTTTGAAAACCGCTCCAATTGGTCCACCGTTTTTTATGTTGTTAAATTGAAAAAAAAGCACTGGGTGTGCTTATATCACCCCAATATGACAGTCTATACACCATACATGCACATATGTCTGTCCAAACAGCTTGAAAAGTAGATTTTTTACCATAGGTGCCCTTTAAAGCATATGCATTACAAACCTGGAAAAGTATCGTGGAGCTATAAGTAGATGTAAGTGACTAAAACTCAGCACTAGCAGAGATGGAGCAGCATTTACTGCAAACTGATGTCCTCTAAAACACTGAAAACGCTGAGCTGCTCATTTGAAAAGGTCACAGTGCTGCATATCAGATTTCATGTTTATAAAAATTACAAAGCAGCATCTTCAAATTTGATAAGCTAAAAAAGGTAATGTTAATTTTTTTTTTAATGAACAAGTTACCAACCAACCATTATATACATATCCTAATGTGTCTGGGGTCATCATGTACTATAACACATCTCCATAACAGTGATTTGTTTTCCTGGAAATATGCCCTCTTGGGTTTACAATGTGTCCTTTCTTCCCTATGTTTGCTGCGTATGGTCTTGACCTGCTGCCGTCTCTTCCAGTCAATGCAGTGCAGAGCTGATTTAAAACTCAGCTGCTGGACTTTAGCCAGACAGACAGTTCTAATAGTCCAGCTACGTGCAGAGCGTGCAGCTGCACTGCTGTTCCAGCACTGAGACTCAAGCAGACTGACACCACACTACACCATTAATAAACACCTTGAGGAAAAGGCAATGACAGTGCACAAGTCTGAGAGATAACACATGCATAGAAATGCAAGCTGATTAAAAATGGGCAAAATTCAGGTAAGTGCACACAATTGGAAAAAAAAACATCATATACAGTTCAAGTCAGAATTAATAAAGCCCTCCTGTGATTTTTTTTTCCCTTTTCCAAAATATTTCCCAAATGATGTTTAACAGAGCAAGGAACTTTTCACAGTATTTCCAAAAATATTTTTTCTTCTGGAAAAAGTCTCATTTGTTTTATTTCGGCTAGAATAAAAGCAGTTTTTTATTTTTTTAAGGTCAATTTTATTAGCCCCCTAAAGAAATATAGATATATTTTCTTTGTCTACAGAACAAACTGCTGTTGAACAACGATTTGCCTAATTACCCTAATTATCCAAGTTAAGCCTTTAAATTGCACTTTAAGCTAAATAGGTTTTCACAAGACGTCATTGACGACTCGTGAGACTCAGATGGAGGGCAGAAAGTGCTTCTTCTACATAGGAACCGCTATCAGAACATCAAAATGTTTATGTTTTATGTTGTTTATAATTGTTTAAATTGGCCAAAATGACAAATTCCGAACAGCTTTTATGGACTTACAAAAGTTTTCGCTCATAAAGGAGAGAAAGTTCAAGAAGCTGAAGAAAAGAAAATGCGGCATGCAATAAACATTTTTTTAATACATCGGTGTGTACAAACTTTTTTGAATGCGATAATTTGTTTGACAGCACCAATAACTATTTTATACAGGCCTAACTGTGTATATAAATATGTTAATGAGTTATATAAAAAAAAATCAAACACAAACACCACGAGACTTATACAAAATCCAGGAGAACATAAATAACGTACCCTGCCATGTAATTGCTACAATGAAATCTCTGTCTTGTTTTGCAATAATCCATGTCTTTACTGGCGTTTGGGCAGAATAAACAACTGAGGTCTATATGCACAGCAGCGGTGAATGTTTGTTAATGGTAAGTTTATCAACAGAACAAAAAAGAAACGCAACCCTTGCGACAAAACTAGACGGTTATTATTGTGGAGCACTTTTCATGTGAAGTAATAGTTTATACAGTATACTGCCTCAATGACAGGCAAATATATTTTAGTTCAGTAGAAAACTCAGCTCTCTTCATGATATAAGGATCATGCCCAACATATGTGCTTATTTTCTAATGATATCTCTTTTAAAATATGGTATAATTTGCAAAAATACAGACTTTCATTTACGTCTCCCATTCAATTTTTACGTCCTGTCCTCCATCTGAATTTCACGCATCACCAGAAGCACATGATTGAAAACAACCTATACTAGCATCTTGAAAAATATCTAGCAAAATATTATTTACCGTCATCGTGGCAAAAATAAAAGAAATTAGTTGTTAAAACTATTATGTGTAGAAATATGTTGAAGAAATCTTTCTGTTAAACAACAATCGGGGAAATAAATATACAAGGGGGGCTAATAATTCAGGAGAGCTAATAATTCTGATGTCAACTGTACATGTAAAGCATAAATAAACCCTCATACATAAATAAACACACGTATACAACAGGCCTCCTGTTTATTTTTCCCCCAATTTCTGTTTAATGGAGAGAAGATTTTTTTGAACACATTTCTAAAGAAAATAGTTTTAGTGACTCATTTCTAATAACTGATTTATTTTATCTTTGGCATGATGACAGTAAATAATATTTTACTAGATATTTTTCAAGACACTTCTATACAGCTTAAAGTGACATTTAAAGGCCTAACTAGGTTAACTGGGTTAATTAGGCAAGTTAGGTTAACTAGGCAAGTAATTGTATAATGATGGTTTGTTCTGTAGACTATCAGAAAAAAATATAGCTTAAAGGGGCTAATAATAATTTTGACCTTAGATGGTTTTTAAAAAATTAAAAACTGCTTTTAATCTAGCCGAAATAAAACAAATAAGACTTTCTCCAGAAGAAAAAATATTATCAGACATACTGTGAAAATTTCCTTGCTCTGTTAAACATCATTTGGGAAATATTTAAAAAAGAAAATAAATAAAATCAAAGTGGGCTAATAATTCTAACATCAACTGTACATAAACCCTTAAAATACAGCCAAAAAAATCAAATCATGCTTCATTGTGGTTCATTATGAAACCTACAAGTGTTTTACACATCAGATTTCCGCCTTCAAAAAAAACAACCTCATAAGAACCCTGCTGGTGGCACGCAAGGTTTCCTGACATAAGGGAACAAAACAAAAAGCATGCAACTAAACGTTGATGCAGACGCAAAGAAATATTATACATCCTTCCCGGTGAGGAGGGATTTTCCAAAGGGAATGGACTGCTTTAACGAATACGCTCAAAAACAGCCCGCTCTGACCCAGTGCCAGAGTATCTCTGGTCACGTAATGTAAACATGACCGTTCAGCAATTCATTGTTTTGTACTGCGGCACACATTCTTCACCCTGACACCCAGAAGGAGGCCGGGCGGGAGGTGGACCAATGACAGGCAATAACAAATATTCATAAAAAACACACACAATCTTTGGAGAAGACAGCAAGACATTTTCTGATTTGATTCAAACTGAGAACCATCAATTTAATTGTGATTAATTTTAAGTATATTTTATGCATATTCCGTTAAAGTAATTCTCTTTTAGCTAATGCTATAAATGAATTTCAGAGTGCAGTCGGTTCATTTTAAGTCATTCTATAGAAAAAAATAGATTATAGTTTCTTATTTCAGAAATCGAACAGCACATGCTACATGTTTAACACAATAAAATAACCAGACGGAAAGTCATTTATTTGTGACTAGACAGCTTGCACTGTATGTTTTTTGACTGACTTAAAGTAAGCTAAACGAAAAGGTCAAAGCAGTGACATCTCTTGTAATAAGTCCACTTCCCCAGTTTCGCTTGCATCAAATGAAGTGCTAACACATAAAAAAGAACTGTACACACACACACACGCACACACACACACGCACACGCACGCACGCACACACACACGCACACACACACACATATGAAAGATGTCTTCTTTCATAAACAGCAACATTAATCTGGCTGTGTAAATTATGCATGGGCTGGTATATGATTCTGACAATATAACCTTGGATGAAAACATCATGGTTTCACGGGATTGTGATAACTGCTCTAAAATATATTCTTTTAAATGTCTGGGTAAGAAACTAAATTTTTTTGGACAACATAGTTTATTTTGAGGAACATTTTCAATATTTTAGAACAATAAACATGTCAGGCTAAACAATTAAAATAAATCATTGACTTCTGCTGTCTTCATTAGTTTCAAAAACACTGATTTATTTACAATTTAAAATGGCATCTTTGAATATTTTTTTCTGTTGAAGATACTGTTATCCTAAAAAAAAAAGCAAAAACAAAAAAAATTAAATAAAAATAACGTATAAAAAAATCTTACATATAGCATAGGAACGGTATAGCAGAAAATTTTGGCAGGTTTAAAAGCTTGATTTTTCTAAATCGCCGTATACCTTGAGAACGGTTATCATCCCATGCCTAGTGTAAATGTGTTTACATTTTTTCATAATTTCCAAATCTTCAAAATACTGACTCTCTCTCTATTACAGTATCTTTATGATTCAAAACATTTTAATATCTGCTAGTTACTAATGTCCAGGGTCAGACAGAATATGTGAATATTTTTAGCTATTTCATGCACAGAATTATGTAAAAAATAAATAAAATAAAATCTGTAGATTTATCTGGAATGATAGTAATAGTAATGATAGTATAATATCTAAAAATTTAACACAGGAAATAAATCAATCAATAAATAAATACACAAATACATATAAATCTGTGGATTTATCTGGAATGATAGTAATTGTAATGATAGTATAATATCTAAATATTTAACACATGAAATAAATAAATAAATAAATAAATAAATTAATTAAATGATAATAATCTGTGGATTTATCTGGAATGATAGTAATAGTAATGATAGTATAGCATCAAAAAATTTAACACATTAAATAAATAAATAAATAAATAAATGAATAAATAAATAAATAATCTGTGGATTTATCCGGAATGACAGTAATAGTTAATGTTGTACCTAAAAATTTAACACACGAATAAATAAATAAATAAATATATAAATAAAAATCTGTGGATTTATCTGGAATGATAGTAATGATAGTATAGTATCTAAAAAGATAACACATTAAATGAATAAATTAATTAATTAAATAATTGAATAAATAAATAAATAATCTGTGGACTTATCTGGAGTGATAGTAATAGTGTAGTACCTAAAAATTTAACACATAAAAAAATAAATAAAATAAATAAATAAATAAATAAATAAAAATCTGTGGATTTATCTGGAATGATAGTAATTGTAATGATAGTATAATATCTAAATATTTAACACATTAAATAAATAAATAAATTAATTAATTAATTAAATGATAATAATATGTGGATTTATCTGGAATGATAGTAATAGTAATGACAGTATAGCATCTAAAAATTTAACACATTAAATAAATAAATAAATAAATAAATGAATAAATAAATAATCTGTGGATTTATCCAGAATGACAGTAATAGTTAATGTTGTACCTAAAAATTTAACTCACAAATAAATAAATAAAATAAATAAATAAATAAAAATCTGTGGATTTATCTGGAATGATAGTAATAGTAATGATAGTATAGTATCTAAAAAGATAACACATTAAATTAATAAATTAATAAATTAAATAATTAAATAAATAAATAAATAAATAATCTGTGGACTTATCTGGAGTGATAGTAATAGTGTAGTACCTAAAAATTTAACACATAAAAAAATAAATAAAATAAATAAATAAATAAATAAATAAAAAATATGTGGATTTATCTGGAATGATAGTAATAGTAATGATAGTATAGCATCTAAAATGTAACAAATTAAATAAATAAATAAATAAATGAATAAATAAATAATCTGTGGATTTATCCGGAATGATATCAATAGTTAGTGTAGTACCTAAAAATTTAACACATGAAATAATAAATTAATTAATTAATTAATAAAAAAATAAAAATCTGTGGATTTATCTGGAATGATTGTAATAGTAATGACAGTGTAGTATCTAAAAATATAACATGAAATAAAGAAATAAAAATCTGTGGATTTATCCGGAATGATAGCAATAGTTAGTGTAGTACCTAAAAATTTAACACATGAAATAATAAATAAATAAATAAATAAACAATCTGTGTTGTAGTAATAGTAATGATAGTATGGTATCTAAATATTTAACACATGAAATAAATAAATTAATTAATAAAAAAAAAATTTGGATTTATCTAGAAAGATAGTAATAGTAATGATAGCGTAGTACCTAAAAACTTAACATATGAAAAATAAATAAATAAATAAATTTTAGAAAATAAATAAATAAATTTACAGAAAATAGTAGTTTACAAACTGTATTGAATATAAATTAGGGCTGCACAATGTATAATTTCACCATTGATATTGCAATGTGCACATCTGCAATACTCCCATCACAGAATGTGCAATGTTGTCTATGATTATAGTTGACAAGAAGAAACAGAACACATGTGAATTCTGTTATGCAAATGAAGTGGTTTTCATTTGCACACGTTTTAAAGCCTAACAGACTTCAAAATATTCAGGCACAATACATTTTACTGTTTGTAACTTTAATGAAGAATAATTTTATTCAATTATTTATACAGTAAAGACTTTTGCAGGATTATTTTACATTTGATTATTCTAGTTCTCTACCTGAACACTATTTGACTGCACCAAAAATCACTAAACACTGTTTATTTTACTATTATCTTTGCTTTTTGTATATTTTTTGTAAATATATTGCAATATTTATTCCAGAAAAACAAAAAACCTTAATGTCAGATTTTTCCAATAATCTGCACAAATTCTGTATGGACCTTCTAACATCCCACATGCGCTTCACTTTCTCAGGATTGAAGCTGCCCGTTTGAATTGGTTTGGTTTTGTCAACTCAACACTACTCCTGCAACCCCAAGTTTGTCCAGCCACCATTACCATAAAGGTCCCTGCTCTATTGTTTCATAACAAACATCATCTTTCGTTCCTGTTCTCACTTCTCTCTCAACTCATCTCCTGTCCTTCCACCATCTGCGGCCTCACTGAATGTATCCACGCATATTCTCTTCCTCTGATCCTCTATCATTTGACAAACCACAAAGCCCACTCGCAGCTTAATATCAATACAAAACACAAACATATTATCCGTTCATTGTGTTTTATGTAACAGACTCTTTCCCTCCGGCTGAGTCAATGTCATATGCCTGCTGAGCATCCTGAACCGTCCTGCTGTACATCTGCGATCATCACAATGACAATTAAAAAAAAAAAAAATGCGGCCACAGGAAGTGCCATCCTTCACCTCCCATCAAGCCTTCTGCTATTCACACTGTAACATGCCGTGCAAAGCATATGCATTTATTACTGTATAAGCATTATGCATTAGGGCTGCACGATATTGGAAAAATCTTACATTGCAATGTTTTGTTTTACCGTGATATTTATTGCGATATGATTTTCATAACTTAAGATTTCATTAATTTAGATCACCTGGGATGATCAAGTATTTCTCCATGAAGTGCATCTGCATAAATGATATTAAATTACAAGCAGAAATAAATTAATAAACAGTGCTTTATGGTTTTCAGGGCAGTCTAACAGTAACTGTAACAGCGAATACAGAAATGGAACGATAACAAATGTAAAATAACAATCATCATTGAAAAAAAAATAGTAACAAAAATATATATGTTTAATAATATATATTTTAATCTTTAATAGATAATAATACATATAGTAATAATATAAATAAAATATAATAATAATAATAAATATAATAAATAATGACTATTGCTATATGACTATTGCATATGATATATTGTTCAGCCCTATAATGCAACCTTATGTACAACATTTTACTCAAAGGGATAGTTCACCCAAAAATGAAAATTCTGTTGTCATTAGAGCTGCACGATATTGGAAAAATCTGATAGTCAATATTTCATTTTTCTGTGATGAATATTGCAATATGAATATGGTTTCACAAGATGGTTCAATAGCACTATTTGACTGGTTTTTCTGTGGAGTCTAACAGTATTCAGGTACAGAAATGTAATAACCTCAATACAAATTATGCTGTTTTTATTTTGCTTTGTCTCGTTTCTAGTCCAAATATTAAAAAATTCTTAGATCAAGTAAAAACATAGTAAAAAAAAAAATTAAGAATTTTTCCTTCAAACAAGTAAAATTATTCGCCTGTTGGGTAAGTAAAATAAACTTGTTTTCGCTTTGAAATGTAGATATTTGGACTAGAAACAAGAGAAAAATTTTAAGTAGGAAATCCAAAGATTTTTTCCAAAGATCTTATAAATATTGTGCAGAAATAAATGGAGTAATTAAACACAATTCTGTAGTTCCTGGTGAACTTAAATCCAGACTCAACATTGAGTATCTTGCAATATGGCTATTGCGGATGTAAACATTGTGATATCAATGCTGAAACGATATATTATGCAGCTTTAGTTGTCATTTACTTACTTGTTCCAACCCTGTTTGAATTTCCTTCTTCTGTTGAAGACCAAAGAAGACATTTTGAAGAAAGCTGAAAACACATTTATTTTTCCCACTATAAGGAAGTCCTACTACTTTTCAGCTTTCTTTAAAGCATCTTCTTTTGTGTTCAACAGAAAATAGAAAGGCATAAAATTTTATAATCAATCGACCGTATATTATACAGTATATTCATATTACAGTGAACTTTCCTTTTATTAAACATGTTTTCCTATAGTCATGGAAACATCGCTGCTTAAAAGGCAGTGAATAAATGTCTTAATTATTAATTTATGTTTCATAATGCAATGTCTTTTTATTGACAGTCTGAACATGGTGTACGTGACTGATCGAAATGCAAGCTTGTGAAGGCTTGCTGTGGTGTAAAGGGAGTGCATGTAAAAAAAGAACACATACTCCTCCAGACACAGTTTGTGAACACTTTGTCTTTAGAAAGGCACCTTTCAAACTTTAATAAGCCAAAAAACCCTAAAATCTAAAGATTTTACCATATTATATATATATATATATATATATATATATATATATATATATATATATATATATATATATATATATATATAAAATATGGTAAAATCTTTAGATTTTAGGGTTTTTTGGCTTATTAAAGTTTGAAAGGTGTCTTATCTATCTACAATTATATATATATATATATATATATATATATATATATATATATATATATATATATATATAAAATTGTCCAAGCCTATTAGGGCTGCACAATATATTGTTTCAGCATCGAAATCACAATGTGTGTCCGCAATAGTCACATTGCAGGATATGCAATATTGAGGGATTATAGTTGATTAGCACAAGTTTCTCACAGCATGAGATTTGTGGAGTCATTGCAAAGTATAAAATGACAGAGTGAAACTTTATCATTTGCATGCAATTTAAAGGCAGTTCAAGAGAGTTTAAAGCATTCAGGCACAAAATGTATTACTAAATTAATACAATAAAGACTATACAGTGTTATTTTACATTTCATCATTCAATTTCAGTACCTGAACACTGTTTGACTCTCCAGAAAACCATGAAGCACCGTTTATTTGTCTTTTTTCTTTGCTCTGTTGTTATTATTCTTGCTTGCAATTAGTATATTATTTATTTATGCATGATTCACACACTTACAAAATCACCCCAATCAATCTAAATTCTAAATTTTCCCCCAAATAGATCTATTCAAGCTATCTGATGAAATTGTACTCAAATTGCTGGAAAAACCAAATATCATAATGTCAGACTTTTCCAATATGGTGCAGCCCTAAAACCTATGCATATTGATAGGCTAAATGTTGCAGATTTCCTCTAAGTCAACAAATGTGCGTGCGTTTACAACAAAAAGGAAAAGGTGATGTTTCCTTCAACTCTCAGAGCTTGGAGGTTTGTCCAAACATTGTGCATGCGTTGGGTACGCCTGATAGCAGCTGGTGGTCACAGGCGTTCCCCTGACCTGGGGAAATATGAGAGCCATGCTGGTCATGGATAACTCACAACTGCACTATCAGTAACAGCCTGTGGCTCCACAGGAAGCTCCTGTTTAAAAAAAACGGTCAGCCTGACATTACTTGTGTGTCTGGAAAGTTCAAGAACAATTGAATCTGGGGGAGAAACCTAATGGTGCATCTAGAGTCTTCAGTTTCATAGCGAGGTTCCATTTAGGACATTTTCAGGGTTTCAAGAAATGCAGTGATCAAGGTTGAACGCGAAACAAGTGATTTACAATGAACTCTCACAGACAAATATTTAGGAAATGTATTTAAGAGGCTTTTTTAAAGTAATGTCACTAGGGCTGACCAATATATCATTTGAGCATTGATATTGGTGTGTGTGTGTGTGTGTGTGTGTGTGTATCTGCAATAGTCACATCGCAGGATTAGATTATTTATTAAAGATTAAAAGATAAAGATATTAAATATTATATTTGTTAATTATTTATACCAGGGCTGCACGATTCTGGCTAAAATAAGTATCACATATTTTTTTTATAATTAAAATATATAATATATAATTTTCTCATGATTCTTTAGATGTAAAATAAAAGTAAATATGAGTAGGCTATTATTATTGTTATATTCAAACAGCAATAATAATATTAGGTCTGTGTGTGTAGGTCTGCTGTTAGTTAAAAGGCTACATTTTGTATAGACTTGGGACGAACTTGAACAGACTATGTTCTGTTTATCAGTAAAGTGATTACATTAGAATACAACTATTCATAATTATAAGGTTGAATTGTTATGTTTGAGACATTTGCTTGCAATCTGTCAATGACATTTTCAGACCATTTTTTTCACTGGTAAAATGAAACATTTGTTATTACCAGACTCCCTCTTGCATTATATTCAACATCATATATACGAATTACCGTTTTGTATACATTCAGGATGCGCACGCAGCGAGGTTGCAGAAAAAAAACTGGAGCGCTAGCATTTACAGCGAGGGGATGACATCCGATGCAGTACAGAGTTTGTTGTTGTTTTATAAATAAGTTACATTGATTACATGTTATATACAATATTTACATAATGCTTTCGGCGTATTATAACATCTTGTCACCCAGTGATAAGCACAGTTATTTGGCAAAATTAACGTTAAAGTCAGCGGCGTTAGTCTGACAGGTCCATTTGTGATAGCACCCTCCCAATGGATATTGAAAAAGATAAAACGGCCAAGCATCCAGCCCAATATACAACTATCTCATTGATACTCCAAGTGATCTTACAAGAGTGTAGTTAAAGGCCTACAAGTCTTTGGATGCCTAATTTTGCTCTGTGTGGTCATGTGCAAGATTAATGTTCCATGATTACCAGATTAAAAACTTTGTAGTGCTAAAAAATAAGGTTCTGCCCAGCCAAAGACAAGGGAATAAGACGGAAGGCCCGGGTAATCATCAACAAGCAAAACAACTGCATTCTGACAGCAGGGTATGTGAATTTACACTTTTACATTTGATTCTAAGCAATCAGTGTCCGCAGTTTAATTAACCATATTAAACCGTTTTTGCTAAAATCATTGCTGCAATCAAAAAAAAGTAATGTGTATGATTCAGCATAGCGTGAACTTGCCTGATATGAAATGAGAACTGCAGTGTCGAGCATTTTCAATTAGATCGTCACTTCATTCAGCTCCCTTTTAGCCAAAGACATCTGCTATTGGCATTAAAAACAGTGTGGTGTACGGTAAAAGTTACATTTTTGGCATTCTACTGCACAACACGACATGTTTTCTATTGCAACCGGTCTTTTTTTGCAACCGGAAACCCGTGTCACATCATGTGTGACATAAGTTGGTAATTCCTCTATAGGCTAGAGTAGTTATACTGACCCAGTAAAAATTTATTTTCATGCACAACACTTTGTGTTCGCTATGAAAGAAAATACATATCAAATGGTTGTCGTTATCTTAACTCTAAAATGTGAATCACTTTCACTGCCGAGAGCGCTCATATCATTGCCGCAGTCACTTTGAGAAAAAACATACATTAAAATCATATTTCCCGCGCAGGAATTTATTATTATTTTGCTTGTAATTTATAATTTGTGCAGATGCACTGCACAGAAAAAGGATTGACCCAGTCAGTCTAATTTAATGAAATCGCTTAAAATAGAGCCGTTTAAATAATCTAGTGAAATTATATTCATATTGCAGCAAAACAAAATATCGAAATGTCAGATTTTTCTAATATCATGCCGTTCTAAATGCCACCGTTGAAAGATATATAGTGATACATTTACAACATCTGTGAGAAAGAGAAAGAACTGAAATGGTGAACAGACATGCTTTCATTTTTAATATGACATCTAAATAATATTTCTGAAGATTCACTTTGAATTGAAAGACAGGTTTGGGCACGTCTCTGCATCACCTGAGGATCAAAGGTGAGGCCTCTTCCCATATAAAGTAACACGGTGTTTAAACCTAATCTATCAAAGACGTGTTAAGTGGGCCTACAACCTGATCCCACAACCATATGCTCCCACGCCTTTTGACCGGTGACTTCCCGTGTGATTACTGGATAACCAAACTTCATAGCCACTACACTCACAAAAAAAGGGCAGGCATTAGCAGATTAATTAATAACAGATTAAAATAACTGACGCCACACCCAAACTTACATTCAGATAAGGTGAAAATCACAAAACATTTTGCTGTATGATAAATACTGAGATAATTTTAAACATTATATTTATCCATTTATTTATATAATATTAGTTAAAGAATTTGATATACAGTATATACACAAAGATCAAAACAACTGGCTTTCTCAAGCTATGTGTTTTTTAAATATAAGCTTCTCCTAGTAACTACTACAGTGGTTCCCAACCTTTTTTTGCCTAAGACCCCCTTTTACCCTGGAAAATATTATAAGGCCCCCCTCCACATTTAATGATATTATTGCTCATATATGTTTGCATTAAGGTGTTCAAACAAATGGTATGCTTATTACTATATCTAGGTATGTTTAAAAGCAAAACATTAATAGGCCATCTGCTCTGGGCTTGTCGCGGTATTGGGGATTGAGGAGTCATCTGCAAATGTCTTATTAATTTGAATGGCCTCATGCAATTGTTAGCATGAACTTTGGAGCAGATAATGCACTGTGGCCGGGTCAGGGACTCTTTCCTTCGAGAAAATTAAATAAAACCATAGTTCAGGTATTTACTACATTTCATGTTTTCAGTATTGCTAGCGCTGCGACTTAAAATGTTTGGAGCTTCCTCACCTGGGTCCAGAATGCTTGGGTTATTACTATTAGTTGCTGAAGGCAAATCGGTGGGACTCTGTCTCTGTTTTTTTTTGTGGAGGACGAATTGAAAATTTGTCCTTTTTTTGGCCACCAGGGGATGAAATGAACTAAGGCAACATGATTGTTTTCCTAATTGTCCACTGCTAAATTTTTTTTTTTAAATATGACGTGACCCCTGCACCAGAGCTTGCTGAGGCCCCTTTGTGGGCCGGGACCCCCTGTTGGGAACCGCTGAACTACTATACACTAGGGCTGCACAATATATTGTTTCATCATTGATATCGCAATGTAATCATTCGCAATAGTCACATCGCAGGATATGCAATGTTAAGTTTGTATTATAATTTATCATTTGCATGTGTGTTTTAATGCCTGGGAAAGTATAATGACCTTAAAAACATTCAGGCATAAGAAATTATACCATCTGTGACTTTAACAACTATATTAATATAAACTATATCATTTTATTGAATTATTTTGACTTTTATCATTCGGTTACTGTGCTTGAATACCGCTAGACTCGGAAAACGATAAAGTACTTTATTTTTGTTGTATCTTTTTCTTGATTGTATTTACAGATCAGTATGCATGAAAATACAAAAATGCACTGCAAATAGCACAGATCACAATGAAAAGATGTCGGCGACCCCAAAAAGTTAATAGGTTGTTTATTAGATTTTATGCAGATGCACTCCCACGGCTGAATTATCCCAATCGATCTACCATTATAAATTCTTTCTGGAAAGACCAGAAAGTTATCTGGTGAAATTGTATTCAATTTACAATACATATCACAAAATAATTAAAAAATTATAGCAATGCTATATTTTTCCAATATCCTGCAGCCCTTCTATGCAGGAACATTTAAAATGTCTCATTCTGTTTACTTTCTATGGTCATCATTAATTGTATGCATTTTTGCATTGTTTTAATTTTCTCTTTAAGCCAGGTCTTGGTCTTTTATGCACATATACAAACATTGACCAGTGCAAATTGGCCAGGCAAACATCTGTCAATCCCTCAGCAGCACTAGGTAACAGCCAAGAGAGAGAGGGAGCAGCAGCGTTTACATGTTGGTGGCACGTGGTTCCTGGTAACGTAAAAGTGAAAGACGATTTTTTAAATACTGATTTTTTTTTCCAATAGAAAATAAACAGTCATGTAAAAGATCCTCAATGCCAAACATTTTTTTTTATTATTCTATTGCTGATTGCCAAACGTTTTATTAAAAAAAATGGAAAGGCTGTTTCCATCTCAGCATGACTTGTTGCTTCTGCCACAATTCACAAGTTTTTTATTCTTCCTTTTCAATCTGCTTCATTCTATACAGAAAATATCAATACTCTGGCAAGTTTGAACGATGGTTACCTGCAGCGGCAGTTTGGCTGGTCATGTGACATCAACATGGCGGTTCCCATGAGCAGGGCAAGCCGCAGATTTCCAAAACGCGGAATGAAAGCCCAAAACATAACATTCTCTTTGGCATGTTCATATGCTACAAGTAGTATAATCATGCATTATTTGCAAGTTCGGATTAGTCGGTTAATAAATACCAAACTCCTCAGACTTCAGAATTAAATCAATCTAACCTCACAGAAGTGTTTGTCATATTGACATGACACCTTTTGTCATACAACTTTTAAAGTAACTTAGTTACTAACAGTTCTCATGCAATGACAACTCCACTTACTTTTGTTCTTCCATTGATCCTGTAGTTGCCCAGTTTCCCGTTACAGTGTCGGATCAGATCGTCCATGCGGCTCATGAGAAACGCTATCCGCTCACAGCCGGGCTCCTTCCCCTCCACCCAGGTGATCTTATCCCCGCGAATGTCCTTGGACGAGTCGCTCCTCTGACTGACCAGCTGTCCGTCCGTAAAGCCGCCGGTCAGATAAAGCGCCTGCACGTCCTCCAGAATACTGCGTCCGACCTCGTTCCCTAGGAGGTTGTCGACCACACAGATGCCGTGCTTGTTCATGCAGGGCACGATATAGTCCGTGGCCAGTTTCTGAGGGGGCGAGCGCGTCTGTCCGTTAGGTTTTGAGCTGTCCGGGGTCGGTTTGGTGTCAGAGCCCGTAGCAGACTTGATAAAATCTGGCATTTCTTCGTCTTGTGACGTAAGTGTGGAGTTACTCTGAGAAGTGCTCGACTGTTTTGAAGTGTCGCGCTGCTGCTGCTCTTCTTCTTCACCTACCGGCTGCTGCTGCTGTTTGTCGGCCTCCTTGCAGACCCGCTTATGCTTCTTCCAGTCCTGTCTCTGGTGCTCTTTGCTGCAGTAAAATGAGCTGCGACAGCGTCCACACTTCATCAGGTTCTCCATTTTCCCGCACAGCTCGCAGAACTGACGCTCGCGTTCCAGACGCTCGCTTTCCCTTGAGTTTCCCTCCATGATTCAGCGCTGTATTACAGTATCAGTCTGCAACTTCACTACAAGTCTCCACAAGCGAAAATGAAAGAAACAGTGTCGCTGGCCCCCCGCTGCCGTTCTCATAACAGTTGACGGAGGGGAAAGCGAGGATCTCACATTCCCGGGACATCTATGTTTTGACACTTAAGAACTGAAGTCGTGTGATTGTGATGGAAGCGCATGGCGCCGACCGTTCCTTTTCTTCAGCGCTGGGCGCACGTCAACCATCTGCGCATGCGCACTGGAGACAAGCACTGTGGGCATGGCTCGCATGTGCTTCTCAGAACTTTGTGTGGGCAGAATCAAAATTAACACAAATAGAATTATAATCGCCCTAAAAATTGACTTAAATGCTTTATTTGCGAATTAGAAATAAAAACAATAATAAAATAATAACAGTAAGTGCATTTGTACTACAATTCAGGGGGATTATGAATATGATAATGGATTAAAATATGATTTCAAAAAACAGTTTGCAACATAAAGCTGCGTAATAGACTATTTTTGTGCAGCTAAAAATAACTGCAAGCAAATTACACCGGATGCCTTACACAGGTCACGTCCACTCTCCAGATAAAAATCACAAACAAACAAACAAATACATTCTCACTATATGCATAAATTGTCATAAAAACAAATAAATACTTAATCTAACCAAACAAAACTTTTAACGGCCAGAAAAATAATCTTATAAAAGTGCAATAAAATGCATTAACAGTAAAATATTTATGCTACATTACAGCACTTTTATGATAATACGTTAAAATATGATATGAAATAAAATGTTTACAAATAAAGCTGCATGATGGATTAAAGACTAACAAGTGACATAATTATGTTATGTAACTTTATACCTTATACACTCACCAACCACTTTATTAGGTTTACCTGTCCAACTGCTGCAGTTCAAACCGAGCATCAGAATGGGCAAGAAAAGTGATTTGAGTGACTTTAAATGTGGCATGGTTTTTGGTACCAGATGGGCTGGTCTGAGTATTTCAGAAACTGCTGATCTACTGGGGTTTTCACGCAACGTTGCCTGGTCTAATGAGTCTTGATTTTTGCTGCGGCATTCAAATGGTAGGGTCTGAATTTGGTGTCAACAACATGAAAGCATAGATCCATCCTGCCTTGTATCAACGGCTCAGGCTGCTGTTGGTGTGATGGTGTGGGGAATATTTTCTTGGCACACTTTGTGCCCATTAGTACCAATTGAGCATCGTGTCACCACCACAGCCTACCTGAGTATTGTTGCTGATCATGTCCATCCCTTTATGACCACAGTGCACCAATCTTCTGATGGCTACTTCCAGCAGGATAACGCGCCATGTCATAAATTGCAAATCATCTCAGACTAGTTTCTTGAACATGACAATGAGTTCACTGTACTCAAATGGCCTCCACAATCACCAGAGCTCAATCCAATAGAGCACTTTGGGATGTGGTGGAACGGGAGATTCCCATCATGGATGTGCAGCCAACAAATCTGCAGCACCTGCGTGATGCTATCATGTCAATATGGACCAAAATCTCTGGGGGGTGTCCAACACGGTACTAGTAAGGTGTACCTAATAAACTGGCCGGTGAGTGTATATAAACAACATTCATTCATTCATTCAATAAAACTGGAGCACCCAAAGGAAACCCACATGAACACGGGGAGAACATGCAAACTCTACACATGCCAACTGACCCAGCCAAGGCTCGAACCAGCGACCTTCTTGTTGTAAGGTGATTGTGCTACCCACTGCGCCACCGTGCTGCCCATACATATACAACAAATAAGAAAATTGTTGTTATGTATTTTCATATAACACATTTTATACCAAAGTGCTTTACATATGTAATAAATTTTAAATATCTCATAGTAAAGAAAAAAAAATGACATACAAAGCAATATTTAATAATTAAAACAATACACGAAACGAAATGAGTATACTCACTTTATCAACATGAGTAAAATGCCTTATCTTATACCTAAATAATAGACTTTACACTTGTCAATGTTTATGACTGTTGTGGATTTGCTATGGTTTCCTTCACATAATAATCTCCATAAATGTTACATCACTCTGTTTCTCAACTCATGTCATAAACAAAGTCCAAAAAAAAATCTTGTTTTGCAACCCAATCATTTACAGTAATATGCAGAGCTATTTCCATTTACCAAATCAATCATATTCTCATGGGAGCAATAAAGATTAGGCTTATACTGTATAAGATAACGCTGAAATGATACTCCGCTTCCTTGCCGCCAAACTAATGACAGTATTTTTGTAATAAAAGCATTCCACCTTCAAATCCTGCATTATATCATCTAGAACGCAAAGTTTATGTAACATTTACACGATTTTAGGTCGCAGTTACATAAAAAATATGCTGCTTATGTAATGGGAAACTTGTGAATGATTATTACAATTTTCTTATCTCAATTACAAGCGAAAAAACACTCTAGAAAATGATGTCACGGGTTTTGGGATAACACTAATGTTTGTGATTCTCTTCGAGGCTGAATCATGACCATGACTTTGTCTGTCTTGTTAATTTGCTGTTTGGATTAGAATTGATCACAGAGGGTTTTGTTGGTTTAACTGCCCCTCCGAGCTCAGATACGCACACAGGACATGTTTATTTACAGTCTCAGTGTGCGTGTTTGTGTTTATCTCTCTGTGAGTAGATCCACAGTCTGAATACTTCAGTAATGCCGAGCTCAGGGTGGACCCATATCCAGGACTGGCCCTCATATCTGTCCCTCAGGAGGGCTATCCCAAGCCTGAGGCCATCGCCCCTCCTTCCTTTGCCCTATAACCATCTATTACTCTGCCTCTGGGAACGAGGAGAGTCCTGATCCTGGTCTATCTTTGACAGTATTCTGACAGGTTTTTAAAACAAGGGCAAAAATATTAGCCCTCCTGCAATGTAATCCAACTTTCAAATTGTTCCATTCATCTATATTTCTATAGCACTTTTACAATTCTGATTGCGTCAAAGCAGATTCACATAGAAGTTCTAGTAGACTGAAACTGTCAGTCCAGTTTTCAGAGTTGAAGTTGAGTTTAGTTCAGTTCAGTGTGGTTTAATTTTCACTGCTGAAAGTCCAAACACTGAAGAGCAAATCCATCGATACACATTGATTGTTAACTTTGTTTAAAGTTGTTAACTCTGTTTAAAATTGCAAGTTAGGTGGACATATCTTTGAGCTCACTGTTGAGTTTACTCATACAAACTATTTAAATGCACGTTTAGAACTGTTTGTTCAATAAAAGTAAAAAAATTTGTTGTGGAGATATAATTGTTTATTTCTTCATTAGAGTATTTACTTCCAAATTCTAATTCTTTTTCAAATATTTCCCAAGTGACGTTATTATTATAATTATTATTATTATTATTATTATTATTATTATCATTATTATTATTAAATATTTTAATTGTTTAAAAATATTATTAGCCCTTTTAAGAATTTGTTTTTCAGATTGGATACAGAACAAACCACTGTTGTCCAATGCATCTTTAATATTTCATGTATTATTTTTATTTCTTTATTATAGTTAGGCTGAATAATGACGTTTTAATGTAAAAAATATTATAATTATTCATATAATTTTTAAATACTACAATTGTTTTTAAAAATATTATTAGCCCTCTTAAGAATGACCTTTTCTGATTGGAAACAGAACAAACCATTGTTGTCAATGCATATTTTATATATTGTTTATTTGATTTTTTCATTTATGATAGTTTGGCTGAATAATGACGTTTATAATAAAAAATTATAATTATTATTATATTTTTTAAATATGATAATTGTTTTAAAATATTATTAGCCCTCTTAAGAATGAGTTTTTCTGATTGGATACAGAACAAACCATTGTTGTCAATGCATATTTAATATTTTATATATTATGTGTATATACATTTTTATTTATTATAGTTTGGCTGAATAAAAGCAGCTTTTAATAAAAAAACAAGATAAAAATATGTATTTATTATTTTTATAATCATTATTATAATTACATTTTAAATCTTATAATTGTTTTAAAATATAATTAGCTCTCTTAAGAATTAGTTTTTCCAATAGGAAGCAGAAAAAACCACTGTTGTCCAACGGAAATTTCATATTTTGTATTGAATAAAGCAGCTTTTAATAAAAAAAAAGATTTAAAAAATATTTGATAATAATTATTTTTCATCAAATTTGCTTTTTTATTTGATGGCCTTGAGGTCAACCCTTATGACTGGTAAAGATATTTGAGTAAATGTTTACAAAGGTAAATATTTCACAGAAGTAGCAAATTGTTATCTGTTTGAAAAAATAAACAGCACGTTGGATAAAGGTAGTGTAGTCTGGCCAGTATTTCTGGACCTAAGAAGTTAAATGACACTGTTAATCACAGTATTTTACTAAATAAATTATTAAAATGTCTCTGTAAATGCCATACAGTGGGATTGGGTCTTATTTGGACAGGAAATAAAAATGTGTGAGAGTCAACGGGGTGTGTGTCCTAACAATAAGGGAGTACCTCTAGGGTATGTACTAAGCCCATTGTTGTTTACAATGTACATAAAGGACCCTCCAGACTGTAATCCAGGTGTCAACTGGCAGTTATATGCAGATATGTCTGCTAAAACACCTAGCCTGACAGGTGAGCATATGGCTTGAGTTGTCTCATTTAACTCAGAAGTTAAAGGAAATAATTTCTATGTATCGTGCAAGGGATACATTTGATGTACAAATTTTCAAAAAAGTATATTTGAACTAATAACGGGCAGCACAGTGGCGCAGTGGGTAGCACAATCGCCTCACAGCAAGAAGGTTGCTGGTTCAAACCTTGGCTAGGTCAGTTGGCATTTCTGTGTGGAGTTTGCATGTTCTTCTCAGGTTTGCGTGGGTTTCCTTCTGGTGCTCCGGTTTCCCCCACAAAGTCCAAACCCAAAACCTTCAGCATAATGTAATGAGAGTTATGACCCTCATATGAATCCAGGACAAAACCATTTAAATTTACTTACTGCAATTACTGAGCTAATAATTATGGTAAAAGTCACTATGACTATTATAATAATTACAAATGATTGATAGCAAAGTTTAATATTAGTGACCTGTGATGACGTGTGACTTTCTAGTACAAAAAAGTAATTAGTAAACATATACCAGGACTCTAGACTAACTTTGTTACTAAAATTGCACCCAAATTTTCGACTGCATCGCATTGTGTACAGTTTTATATTTATTCTAAAGATAAACAAGGCTAGAATATGCAAATGAGGTATATTTTTACATCAACAAAAACATCTTGTGGTAGTTCACTGTGACTGTAACATTCAACATGCAATAAAGTGCCATCAAAAAAAAAACCCAAAACCACACAATCTTTTGTTTCATTCATTTTCTTTTTGGCTTTGTAATAATCAATAATAATTTACAACAACAATTTAATAATCAGGGGTCGCCACAGCGGAATGAACTGCCAACTTATCCAGCACATGTTTTACGCAGCAGATGCCCTTCCAGCTGCAACCGATTACTGGGAAACATCCATACACACTACAGACAATTTATCTTAATTCACCTATAGCGCATGTCTTTGAACTTGTAGGGGAAACCGAAGCACCCGAAGGAAACCCACACAAACACAGGGAGAACATGCAAACTCCACACAGAACTGCCAACTGATCCAGCCGGGGCTTGAGCCAGTGACCTACTTGCTGTGAGGCGATTGTGCTACCCACTGCGCCACCGTGCTGCCCCACACTCTTTTGTATTTTCAAGTAAAATTACATACTCGGCCTATGCCTAAATCCAAAAAGTACTTAACAATTTATATATTACAATAATTAAATAACTGAAGCAATCTAAGTGAATGTAATTTGCTAAGTGGCATTATTAAATTGACAATGTGAATTAACTAAAGAGTAATATATTTTACCATCTTTCTTGTTTAAGAAAATCTTCTTGTAATTCTTTTTATGAAATTAAAAGTTAAATGCTGAGGTTAACTAAGGCTACACTGTTAAAAAAATCCATTAATGACCATTATTCCTTATTTTGTGATTCGTTTAAAAATTAAATTATTTTGTCATGTTTTATTCATAAATGTTTTGAAATTGTATTATAGGATCTTAATGTCTCCTCTTATAACTTTTGATGTTGAAATGTTTGAAAAAGTTGACATTTTTTACATTATTTGAAGTTATAAGTAGAGGTTCATCTTGTAAACCAGGTACAAAAACTTGGTAATAAACAATTTTTATTCTAAAGACCCACCCCTCAAAGGTCCAGAACTTGTCCCATACATGAGCTTCTTTGACTGTTATGCCATCATAAATTGTACAAATTATCCATCGAAAAAGGCTTTAAGACCAAGTGGAATCCTCTGTTGGCTGTTGTGACTTCAGTTATTCAGTTTTGGCCAATGCAAACAAATATTTTTCACGAGTCCAACATCCAGCTGTGCAAGAAACCATACAAGTCATCTTTCGCTACTGATCTACTGTATTGTTGTGAAATACACTCTCAGAAATATAGGTAGATGAGCTGTCACTGGGGTGGTACCTTTTCAAAAGGTAAACATTTTTACTTAAATGGTCCTTATTGGTGCCTCAGAAGTATATATTAATACCCAAATTTTTTTTAGAGGAACACTTTTGTACTTTTTCATTTATTCATTTTTTTTTCATTCATTCATTTATTTTCCTTTGGCTTAGTCCCTTATTTATCAGGTGTCGCCACAGCGGAATGAACCGCCAACTATTCCAGCATATGTTTTACGCAGCCGATGCCCTTCCAGCCACATCCCAGTACTAGTAAACAGGCATGCACACACACACACACACACACACACACACACACACACACACACGCACACACACACGCACACACACACACACTCTCATCCACTACAGGCAATTTAGTTTATTCAATTCACCTAGCGCATGTATTTGAATTGTGGGGGAAACCGGAGAACCCATAGGAAACCCACGTCAGCCGGGACTTGAGCCAGCGACCTTCTTGCCGTGAGGCAACAGTGCTAACCACTGAGCCACTATGCCACCCTCTAAAGGTAACTTTTATTTTAAATGTGGACCTCTTTCTTGAAACAAACAAAAAAAGACCAATAAAAAGGTGTGAAAAAACGTAAGTGGCCCACATTAAAATTAATGTGAATACTAATTAGGCTATTGTTGTTATCCATGAATATTATCATATGGTTTTTTATGATTCAAATGGCCCGTATTCTGATTGAGGACAGTTGAATGTGCTGGTTAGTTTATTTGCTTAACAAATGACAATAGACCACAATTTAATTTAAAACTTGAACAGATTCCTATGTTTACTAACGATATGATTTAATACATTTGTATTTAAAATATATATATATTTTAATATTTCTTTATTCTAAATCATAGGTGTCAAACTTCCTGGATTCCTGGAGGGCCGCAGCTCTGCACAGTTTTGCTTCAACTCTAATCAAACATAGCTGATCCAAATAATCAAGGTGTTTAAGACTTCTAAAGACTATTAAGCAGGTGTGAGTTGGAGGTGGTTGGAGCAATGCTTAGAGCTGTGGCCCTCCAGGAATTGAGTTTTAGATCAATGTTCTAAATCTTTAGGAAATATTTTTGACACCAAAAAGTGTGGTTATGATGACCATTCCAGATTAGCCATTCCAAGCTAATCCAGCTAAAAATAATGCTTTAAAATGTCACTAAAATGCAATATTTAAATATTATAATTAAATAGAAAATGAGGTGAATAACTGCAAAAAAAGGTCTACTTTTGGAGAAAACCACCCCTTTCACAAGGCTGGCTACAGGCCTAAACTACTCCAAGATTACTGGACTTTTATTTACAAGAAAATACTATCCTCTAATAGAGTTTTCTGCTTCAAAATTTTAGAACTAGTCAATGTTTTACTTGCAGTTTCTTTATAAATTTATGAGTCAAAATTATTTCCACACTTTTTTATTTTAAGTGGATTGTTCTTTGCAAGTTTAAACGAAACCAGAAGTAATTAAAAGCGCTGAACTGTAGTGTATATTTTTATTTTATTAAGATAAAACCCTTCTCATGTTGTTTATATAAATGCAATATATGTGTTATCAGATTCTATAAGTCTAAATAAGGGTGGAGCTTTTCATTTCAGCCTGCAGTAAACCAGTTAACGGCTGCACACCTTGACCCACATAAACTCAGCAGCGCTATAGTGAACATCCACCCTTGATCTATTGTCTTGAAAACAATAGTGATGTTGACCTGACTTGATAAACACACACACGGACACGCGCGCACACACACAGGCTGTTTCTTTCCTCCTCAAGCCACATACCACATAAATTCCTGCCCCTATATTCGCAGTCTCTTTTACCAGTTTTGACTCAACTGCAATGCGGGATGATTTTTTTCTTCCTTTTTTCTGTTTACGTCAGAGTGATTCGTGTTGTTGATGTTCGGACCACCTTCCCAGTTTAGTTAGTCAAGGATCAACAGATGGTGAGAAACTGGGCCAAAGTCTTTCTTCCCCAAGACAAAGTTTTGATATTCTTGGCTGTTGCACAAAACAATGTGTTTTTATGGAAGAAGCCAGGTGTGGACACACACACACACATCTTCTGTTGTGAGTGAGGTTATTTGGAGTGACCTCGACAAAAGTGGTATTTGTTTTTCTCTGACTTCCCTGTTTAGTTTTGTTTGTTATCCTTAAGATGCATTATGTTTGATGAGGACGGGGTTTATTTTTTCTGGTTTACTTGTTTAGATCTTAGTATATTTACAAGTACAAAACTAAAAGTAAACAAAAAAAAAAAAATCAAATATACATTTCGAAAAATGGTAATGCTGTGTTTAGGTGCCACACAAAACAGAACTTTACTACTTTGTTTTATTCATCTTTAGACATTCCTTCTTTTCCTTTCTTCCATCCTTCTTTTCCCTTCCTACCTTCTTTTCCCTCCTTATTTTTACTTCTTTTTCCTTCCTTCATTCTTTCCTTCTGTCAGAGTCAGGGATAGAGACCCAGGTCTCTGATGTGAGATGTTGGTCATGAAACCACTGAGCCAAATAGGTGTTGAGGAACCCAAACCTCAAAAAAATTATTAATCACAAAAAAAACTTCAATAATCGATAAAGTTAGAGCAGACAAAAACAGAAACTTTTCCAATTTCCAAAAATGCAAAAACTCCTTGTTACTGCTCAACAAATACTTCCTCCCATCGTTCTTTCCATTTCTTCCATCCTTCCTTCCACCCTTCTTTTCTTTCTTTCCCTTCCATCCTCCCCTTCCTTATTTTCCTTTCTTCCTTCTTTCCTGTCTTTCCCTTCCCTCTTCTTTCTCTTCTTTGTGCATATACATTAGATTAGTCAGCACTGAAGCCAAATCTGGAGCTTATCTAACAAAATAACTTTTGATAAAAACTAGTACACCCAAATTTATATGTTATAGAAAAATATTAAATACAAATAAAAAATAAAAAAAGAGGAAAAATCAAGAGGAACTAAATATTTTTTTTAATTTTGCAGGTCGTTGGGCTGTAGAGTTGTACTGAGCTAATGTGGTAAGGAGTTCCTGGGAACTGGGGGTTTCTGGTTTTATGATCTTGACTCTCTGGTGTGAGATGTTGGTCTAGTAACCATTGAGCCTTGATGAACCCAAGCCACAAAAAGGAACTTGCTTCTTAGGATGAATTTGTTGATGACAAAAAAATAAAATAAAATACTTCAATAGAAGATAAAGTTAGAGCAGACAAAAACAATTCCAATTTCCAAAAGTGCATAAACTCAAAAAGGCAAAAAACCCAGGATCAGTTATTGCTCAACAAATACTCCTTCCATCGTTCTTTCTTTCTTTCTTTCTTTTTTTCTTTCTTTTCCTTCCTTCCTACCTTTCTTTCTTCTTTTCCTTCTTTCCTTTTTCTTCTTTCCCCTCCTTCCTTCCTTCCTTCCTTTTACTTCTTTCCCTTCCTTCCTTCATAAGAATTTTTTAGCTTATATAAAGATTAACTTAATATTTCTTGTCAGTTTGATTGGTGCAAGTTAAGATGACTAGAAACATCTATTTGATTCAACTAAAAAATGTAAGAAAGCAAGATTTTTTCAGTCTGTAGGAATTGACTTTGTTTGGCCTTAATGATCTGACAGTATTTGTTTTTAAACATTATGTTATAAATATTTTGTCTTTGAAAGAAGTCTCTTATAGTCTTATTTGCTCATAAATATGGTAAAACAGCAATATTGAGAAATAGTATTACTAATAAAAATAACAGTGTTGTATTTTAATACATTTTAAAATGTAATTAACTGCTTTGATTGCAAGGCTGAATTTGAAAACAAAAAAAAGTTTTTGGTGTAACATTAAAACTCTAACATTATTAATACTCCAAAAGTATTATTAATATTTGGAAATGCTATGAAAATTTTTGGAAAATAATGGAAACACTGCTTTCAGGATTGAGTTAAAAATTATTTTTTTACATCAATTGAATTCATTTTTGCTAAATGTATTGTCTTAAATAAAAATAAAGGAAAAGCAAATAACGACACCGTCAGTTTAAAATGACCTTCTGCAAAAACTACTCCTAATAATTACATATTGTGTCTAAACTGGAAAGAGGGCACATTAAATAATGTTTCTTTTCTAGCTAAATCTCTATTGATATACTGGAAATGTGTCTTTCCTCCACTAGAGGTCACTGCACACCAAACTAAAAGAGAGCGTTTGCGATCAGCATATAACGCTGCTCTCTCTAAGCAGATGTCAGCCAAGAAGGATAGACGCCATATTTATTTATTTGTGAATGAAAATAAACCTGCATTACAGATGCGGGCTACAGAAAGAAATGCATAAATATCCATGTGACTTCACCCCAGAGGCTTTTACATTGAACTTGGCATTTTTAAAGCCACATGAATGAAATATAGCTCAGATAAATTTATTTCAAATAGTTTATGTGAAATAAATTGATTTGTTCTGAAGGCGATATGCTTATCTGAAGAATCCACCTCATGAATATTATATATAAAAAAATAATAATAATCAGAAAAAAGCATGGTTATAAGCATACCACAAATTCACTAAAGTAACCATAGTTTAACCATGACATTTGTATTAAACTGTAGTATACAAATGATAATATAGGTACTGTAATAAAAGCATGTACAATTTTCACAATTCTGGATAAACTGTGGACATTTTAGGGTTTAAAGTACAGATTGTGATTCTCATATGATTCAAAACAACAATCAAAGACTATTAAAGCATTCAATTTTAATTTAGGCATTCATCTTCTATAATAACTGTTGTTTTAATCATGTCTAAACTTAAAATACTGATCTTTCTTTCTTCCTTTCTTTCTTTCTTTCTTTCTTTCTTTCTTCTGTTTTGACATCAATAATAATTCCAAACAAAATGAATTGAGCAATTGATTTAATTGTATATTCATACATACAGTTACTCGCTTCATTTCTGAATAAATCATCCATTTGAATGAATCACTTTAAAGAATGATTAACTGAATCACTTGATAAGACTTGTTGTCAACTTACTGGCAGTTTTGTCATAATTATTTTTTCCATATCAGGCATAAAACAGACAGTACATCAGCACTCAACAATATATAAATTATTCATTCATTCATTCATTTTCTTTTCGGCTTAGTCCCTTTATTAATCTGGGGTCGCCACAGCAGAATTAACTGCCAACTTATATGTTCTACGCAGCGCATGCCCTTCCAGCCGCAACCCATCACTGGGAAATCCATACACACTCATTCTCACACATGCATACACTATGAACAATTTAGCTTACCCAATTCACCTGCACCGCATGTCTTTGGACTGTGGGGGAAACTGGAGCACCCAGAGGAAAGCCATGCGAACGCAGGGAGAACATGCAAACTCCACACAGAAACGGCAACTGTCCCAGCCGAGGCTCGAACCAGCGTCCTTCTTGCTGTGAGGCGACAGCACTACATATCGCGCCACTGTGCCGCCCTATATAAATTATTGCTATATGAAAAATAAATAAATAAAAATAAAATTACAGCACCTGAGGTTCAGGAAATAAAGCTTAAATTAGCTGGCCTTGAATTAATAAATCAGTGGCTGGCTCATAAAGACGTGTCACTGCTGAATGAATCAGTGTTTTGAATGAATCATTTGAATGGCGATTCTTTTGATTCTATGTTAATTTATCATTAATGTTAATACTCAAATGTTAATTTACTTTATCACTATTAAGAACAAAAGTGTTTATATACAAACAATACCCTGTTATTACTGCTGCGTTACAATTTGCATGCTATCCATCCTAAATATTTGCAAATAGAATTAGTATGTCCCAAATCATAGTGGAAGAGTATGCAAAGGTTCCCGGATGATATAACAAGAATTGGGGGTATAGCAAGAATTGGGGGTATACAATAATAAAATACAATTAATGGGAAATTTTATAAATAATACAAATAATTTTCGTTAACTTACGGCCATATCTGATCTAGCGACAAACGTAGAACCTTCCATACTCTAACTGCTGATATTGCCCACAATTCATTGCATGTTGGACGTGAATTTGATTAGAACTACAAACGCGGATGAACAGTGTAAACAAACTACAAACATGGCCGACGCGCGAGACCAACCGTCAAGTAGAGAGGTTTCGGTGAAATGTTTGTACGACTGTCAATTAATATTTAGCCCACTGGAACATATTTAAATTGCGTTTTCCGTGTTATATTTCATCAGCAACTACAACGTGAACTTATATTAAGATGTGTTTGGACATTAACGTCTGAAAGCATAATTATCCAAAGACCTGTGGAGATTTCTCTGCATGAAAGACTTGTGAATGGCAGCTTATCCTGCTGCTGATTCTCCAATAAGGTAGGAAATTAAATATGAAAGATGTAGATGATGTGTTGATGACTGACAGGGCTAAAACTAAGCAACTTAACGATCTGTTAACGAGGAAGTGGTATGTCCCAAAGCTTGCATATCTGTTACACACTCAAAAGTATATACTTTTCTTTCTCAAAAAAGAACATAACGTACTTCTATGGCGTAGTAATAGTATGCGAATTGAGATGCAGCATATCTCATTTCTTTTAATAATAACATGACATTGTGTAACACAAAAATAACAATACTACACTGTGAAAAATGCTGTGTTTCCACAATTCCTTCGTGTTGTCCCAACATAAATAGGTTAAGACTTAATTGTTTTTGCAAATTTAGGTAGACTGAACATAAAGTATTTAAGTGGTCCCAAACAATCTCAAGAATTACGTATGTTGTTTTAAATAAGCAGTTTAAACAAGTAGCAGAAATAGTGTGTGTATGTGTATTAAAAAACAAAGCTCTTTCAGCTGCATGACTATACAAAGGTTTAATAGACATTGTGCTTGTTAGGAATACACATACTGTATAAGGGTGTTTGATTTGATATTGTAACCATTCAAACATTAACCAATTGGCAGGAATGAACAGATGATAAACATGAAGAAAATTACCATCCTTCCACATCAGTAAGCTTAATTACATAATCTCAAACCACCGAGACAAAAAGAAGCAAGTGCAGCATAAACAAAAACATCTCTGTTAATCTACAGGGATCTAAACAGTTAATGCTTGAGTTCATGGCTGTATAACAACTTACAAACAGCAGTCTAACCGCTCCGACTGCCTAATACGGAATCAGTAAATGAAGTTCATGCCTGAGAAAATGTGCAGTTTATTCACAGCCGCCGATTTAGATGTTATTACAGGGGCTGCTGCACTTTACAAGAACAGACCTGTGCTCATGGACGTCATTAACACCCTACTAACAGCAGTACTAACAGAAGAGCAGCTCCGTTTCTGCTGTTATTATAGTATATGTATTATAGGGGACAGAGCTGATGCTGGACTTCAGGAGCTGAGAGAACAATGCAAATGTCTCATTAGTGAATATTTGGTAAAAACATCCTTGAAGCTTTAGATATCTATTTTAAGACCTGAAACTAAGCAGATTTATTTGGAAGCATTACCTTTTGGGGTATCACTTTACTATATTTATTGTCCCTTTAATGCATTTTGTTAAATTTAAGTGACACAGCATATACATGCCAACTAATTCACATTAGATCATAAGTAGACTGTTACGTTAGGGTTAGGGTTAGTGTAAGTTGACATGTACTTGCAAAGTTTCTTATCGTCAGTTAAATGTCTGTTGAAGGAGCAGTATCAGCTGATATAAAGCTGACAGTCTACTAATACTCAAATGAGAATTGGCATGTTGTTGCAATGCAAATGTTAGTCAACAAAATGCGCAATAGGGACCAAAACAGTGAGTTTATAAAGTCTTACCCATTTTTGTTTAAAGATGATGTGTGTAAACTCAGAATGAAATTGTATAGAACTTATGATTGCATTGTAAATAATTTCAGATGATGATTAATTTAATTAAATAAATAAGTAATTAAATATATAAGTAAATATATAAATATGGAATAAGATATAGGCCTATTTAACAAAGAGGGTGCATTTAATTTGCAAAAATAGTAATATTACTAATTAAATAGAACATATATATAAAAAAATAATATATATATATATATATATATATATATATATATATATATATATATATATATATATATATATATATATATATATATATATATATATATATATAGTTTTTTGTAAACATTAAGTTTTAGAATCAGAATGTAGTTTTAATAATTAATCAAAATGAATAATTTTTATTTAAAAAAATTATTGTTTTGGTAATTCTATTGGGTGTAGTTCATTCGTTCGTTCATTTTATTTGACAAATACGCTTTGTTCATTATGGATATAAACAATAAAGTTTTACAAATGAAACTTATTTTCATTGTGGTCTTCAATGGAAATGTAAACAAATAAAAATGAACCCAGTCATTGTTTTGTTTTTAAAATATATGTTGGCAGTTTTATTTTACTTCATTATTATTATTATTATTATTATTATTATTATTATTATTATTATTATTATTATTATTATTATTTTAGTTATGTTAGTGCAAGAACTTAAACTAAATAAAAATGAGAAATACTTTCTAAAAAAGTTTTTGTCATCTTGCTAAAATAAAATGTTATATTATTTTTGTCAGCTATTTCTTTTTATTCCAATTAATAAAAATAGACCAATTTTTGTTGTAGTTTTATACTAAGTTAAATAAAAACAATTATAAAAAATTATAAAAATAAAAATAAAATAAAGTCTTATAAAGTCTTAAAGGCAGCATGCTGATATAGACTAGCCTATATACAGTGCTCAGCATAATTGAGTACACCCCTTTTTGAAAATGAATATTTTTATCCATTTCTCAGTGAATATAGGCAATGTATTGTGGTGCATTTAAACAAAACAGATTTATTAAACAGATATATTTGTTAAAATTATATCTTAGTTACCAAACATATTTAGAAATTAAAAGATAAAACAATTAAATTCAAGGAAAATATTGCAAAACTAAAATTTTTACATTTTTTTGCTTCTCTTGATTTTTCCTCTTTTTAAAATTTGTATTTAATATATTTTTGTTACATATAAATTTGGGTGTTCTAGTTTTTTGACCGTTATCATAAGTTATTTTGTTAGATAAGCTCCAAATTTGGCTTCAGTACTGACTAATCTAATGTATATGCACAAATATAATATTGTATATATATAATATATATATATAATATTGAAATTTTAATATCCTATTAAAAATATGAATTTAAAAGATAGATTTGTGAGGGGTGTACTCATATATGCTGAGCACTGTATATTAAAGTGTGTGTATACTGTATATACTATATATATATATATATTAGTTAACCAATGTTTAAATTAAATTAAAATAAAATTTTGATTTACTTATTTTTTATTTTTTTGATTTCTGGTTGATTAGAAGAGAATAATTTTGTTAGTCAGTAAGTGCAGACCGTACTTGTAAAGCCACCTGCTGGATGTTGTGTTAGTAACACGACCTCTTACCCTCGTGTTCTGTGCCTGTGCCAACACTCTTCCTGAGGCGCAACAGCACAGCCCACATCTGTCACTCCACAGCACATAAACCAGCATGCCAGCCTCCATCCCAAACATATTGTACCTCCCCAGGCCACGAACCACCCTCTCCTTCAATGGCTTTTGGATGTTTTCCTCTCCCATAATGTGTGTGCAGATTAACACCCATCACCTGATTCATCATGTGTCACTTTTTGCCTGGTTGCACTTGTACACTTGGCCTCGGTTGTTCGTTTTTATATTAGATTAATTTTGTTTCATGCCATTTGGGATTTGAACTGTCCTTGTTGCACAACAGCAGTGACATTAAATGCCAGGCTTTTATTGTTATTTCATTGACCTCAATTGAAATGGCAAATATTTTTGCCACAAAATTACTGTCTATCTATAGAATGTGTGTGTATATGTTTTTAATATGTAACTCAGTCTACAAGAATCCTTTAAAGGGCACCTTTAAACAACTTTTGTAAACTGTATGGACAGATCTGTGTGTATGTATAGTGTGTCCACCTTCATATTGGAGTGATATAAACACAATAGGTCTCTTTTTAAAAAATGTTCTGATGTTAAAATAGGACCCAAATCCCAGTGATTTTGAGGCCCACCGCAATGTGTAGGAGTGCAGTTTCACCCCCACTGAACCGATTGACAGGCGCCATGTTTCTGTAATAACATGTATACAGTACACATGTTCACAGAGCTTCTTTTTGCAAATAAACCGGGATTAAAATGTTACAACTCTCTGTGACTTTTATAAGTTCCATAAGTTCAAAATGTTTTTAAAACAGAGCATGTTTTAAATAAAGACAGTAGAATCACTGTTATTCTTAATAATCGGCCGCATGGTGTCAGTAAACGCTAATGTGTGTGTGTGTGTGTGTGTTCTGCAAACGGAATATATAAAATAAACTTACTTGGTATTTTTGACTAATGAGCTTTCAGCTTCATCTGAGTCTGTCTCTGTCACTGACTGCTGTTTATCTGACATAACGCACTAGGGAATGGTGGGCGGGCAGAAGCAGCTCATTTGGATTTAAAACCACAGCCTATAAAAACATTTATAATGCATTCAGACACCAAAATGGGCAGATTCTGGAAGTTATAATAAATTATCTGATGGGTATTTTGAGCTGAAACTTTACAGACACATTCTGGAGACACTAACGGCTTATCTTACATCTTGTAAAAGAGGTAAAATAGGTGCCCTTTAAGGTTCTTTGCACATATAGGTAAAAGTTCTATTTCAAACTGTATCATCCAGTTGATTTCCCGCCTTTTTGTTTTTCAAATATATTTAAATAACACTGTTTATTCGTGTCCAAAAACTGCACTTTTCAGAAGTTAACTTAAACTGCAGTATTCCTTTAAAAAAACTGCTGTAATTTTTTGTAAGGGTGCTGTGATCATATTAACAATTCTATTTACAACCAAATGATCCTGCCATATAGTGGCTCAGTGGTTAGCACTGTCGCCTCATAGCAAGAAGGTCGCTGGTTCCATGCTCAGCCAGTTGGCATGTCTGTGTGGAGTTTACATGTTCTCACTGTGTTTGTGTGGATTTCCTCCGAGTGCTCCGGTTTCCCCCAGGGTCCAAAGACATGCGCTATAGGTGAACTGAATAAACTAAATTGGCCACAGTGTAAGAGTGTGTGTAAATGAGTGTGTATGGGTGTTTCCCAATACTGGGTTGCAGCTGGAAGGGCATCCACTGTGTAAAACATAAGCTAGTAGTTGGCGGTTCATTCCCACTGTGGCAACCTCTGAAATAGAGACTAAGCCGAAGGAAAATTAATGATCCTGACATTTTGTTTTTCAAAACTAAGCACCTCATTATTTTCACCTCACTTATTTTCTGGAGCGCAAACATTGAACTATACAGATTGTCAATTCTCTTAAAACGTAAATGATTTTCTGTTTTTAATACAACAGAAGAGTAATGTAATGTACTGTAAGTGACCAGCTTTTTTAAAAAAAATTTTTTTTACACTGTAAAGGACTAACATGTTCTAAATATTTGCTACTTATACAACAATAAACAAAAGTAAAAGACACTGTAACTTTAAACATCAATATGTCAATTAAAGAAGGACATTATTAAACTAAAGAATAAAATTAATAAAGCTTAATTACTATTAAAAGTCTTATAAAAACCATTATAGTTTAGCACTTTATGCATGGTTCTTTATAGAAACATATAAAAAAGGTTTCTGCTATAGTTACAACCCAAAGATCCAAAACGTGATACATTTGATACAGATTTTTTCCCTAAGAGTTTTCCTCAAGAACCTTTGGGATGTGAGTCTGTGCAGTTCATGTTGTAGAAAAAAAACATTCAAGTATCGTTGAGTTATGTTTACCACAGACATTATTCTGCTCATTAATTGAAACCCTCTATTATAAAACCCCATAGGAAAATCTCAAATGAACCAGCAGTAGATTATTCTTCTGTCATCCCTGCCCCCTCGACTGGACGCCGACAAGTAAAGCAAGGTTTAAATTTTCAGCATTTGCATGAACGCTTTTTTTCTCACAAGGCAGCAAATGCTGCTCTGAAGAGTTAAATGTATTAGTAAAATGTGTTGTTTTGTCAGTGCTTGAATGGCTAAGTACAGAAGATTCTCGATGGCAGCCGTGAATATTCATGCCTGTTCCTGTCAAAGAAGCACTCAGTACCTCAAGCCGTACCAATCTGACACATTTCCAGCACTCTTGCTGCCTATAGGGCATCTGTGTTTATGGGTTAACTCGATCTTCAAGCTGCATGAGCTTATTCATGTATTTACTCATTAAAGATGAGATGAATGTAAAGGAATATGTGTGTTTTCAGTTATGTGCATTACAAGATTAAGTAAATGCTAATCATTGTGTTATCCCTTACAGTGGCTGACAGTCTTGCAAAAGTGAGAAGCGAATTGCAAAAAATCCTGTTAAGCCAAAAAGAGAAAAATAAGATATTATCTTCATGAGAAAACAGCATTTCCAATACACACACACACACACACATAGGAAATTTTAAGGAAAAATGTGTTGAAATTGTGAAAAATGAGTGGAAAGTGCTGAGGCCTTTGAATTGAATTCACTCTATTTCAGTCTCTTCCATTGTTTAGTTTTTTCTAACCATAGTTATGTTGCCAATGAGGTTCCAGAGATTTTCAATCAGGTTTAAATCAGGACTCTGGGCTGGTCACTTCATATTTTCAATCTTTTTTGCTTCAAGGAACCACTGTTTTGCTTTATGACAGGGTTCATTTTTCTGCATGAAAATTGCTGGCTGACTACATAAACATAAACATAGCAAAGAATCACATGTTGCTGAAGGAGCCTCTGATCTATATTTTAATACATTCTGCCATGTGCTGTGAATTAGCCTGGGATGAGCTGCATTATTTTTTTAAAGGCAGCTGGAAATGGCTTGAAATAAACAGGCAAATCGAAAGCAAAAACATTAAAACTAATACGCATGAATTGCACTTTTATGCAAGTCTTTAAATTTGTGACTAACTATAGGCTACACAGAGTTTACATTATCACCAGTGGCTGTGAGAATTTGCATAATACAAATTTTGAAAATGTAAATGAGCTTTTCAGGTGCTTTTTCCTAAATATTTGTCTGAATTATATTTTAAAATAATATTTTTATATTAATAGGCTACTTAATCTGTTAAACTACCAGACGCTAACAGAACACAAATTCAAAAATCAACAATACGAAGCAGTCTGATCTGGTCATGTTGTTTAACTACGAACTGTAAATGTTCAAATATATTATATGGCCATATATGAAAATTTATAAAGTTACAGCTAACCGGCCACTTTATTAGGTACACCTTACTAGTATCGAGTTGGACCCACTTTTGCCTTCAGAACTGCCTTAATCCTTCGTGACATAGATTCAACAAGGAACTGGAAATAATCCTCAGAGATTTTGGTCTATATTGACATGATAGCATCATGCAGTTGCTGCAGATTTTTTGGCTGCACATCCATGATGCGAATCTCCCGTTCCACCACATCCCAAAGTGCTCTATTGGATTGAGCTCTGGTGACAATGGAGGCCATTGAGTACAATGAACTCATTGTCTTGTTCAAGAAACCAGTCTGAGATGATTTGCACTTTATGACATGGCACGTTATTCTGCTGGAAGTAGCCCTCATAAGATGGGTACACTGTGGTCATAAAGGGATGGACATGATCAGCAACAATACTCAGGTAGGCTTTGGCATTGACACGATGCTCAATTGGTACTAATGTGCCCAAAGTGTGCCAAGAAAATATCCCCTACACCCATTACACTACCACCACCAGCCTGAACCGTTGATACAAGGAAGGATGGATCCATGCATTCATGTTGTTTACAGCAAATTCTGACCCTACCATCCGAATGTTGCAGCAGAAATTTGAGAGACTCAGATCAGGCAATGTTTTTCCAATCTTCTATTGTCCAATTTTGGTGAGCGTGTGTGAATTGTAGCTTCAGTTTCCTGTTCTTAGCTGACAGGAGTGTCACCCGGTGTGGTCTTCTGCTGCTGTAGCTCATCCGCCTCAAGGTTTGACGTGTTGTGCGTTCAGAGATGCTCTTCTGCATACCTCGGTTGTAACGAGTGGTTGTTTGCGTTACTGTTGTCTTTCTATCAGCTCAAACCAGTCTGGCCATTCTCCTTCAATCTCTGCCCTTAAGGCATTTGTGCCCACAAAACTGCCGCTCACTGAATATTTTCACTTTTTCGGACCATTGTATGTAAACCCTAGAGATGGTTGTGTGTGAAAATCCCAGTACATCAGCAGTTTCTGAAATACTCAGACCAGCCCGTCTGGCACCAAAAAACCATGCCACGTTCAAAGTCACTCAAATCATCTTTCTTCCCCATTCTGATGCTCGGTTTGAACTGCAGCAGATTGTCTTGACCATGTCTACATGCCTAAATGCATTGAGTTGCTGCCATGTGATTGGCTGATTAGAAATTTGCATTAACGAGCTGTTGAACAGGTGTACCTAATAAAGTGGTCGGTGAGTGTATATGTAAAAATCCAAATGTAAACTTGTGTGCCATATATGTAATTTGTATATCAGATTTCTATGTTGGGCCTTTCTCTAGGTATTTCTCTTTCCTCTGACATACGCACAACCCTTGACACATTCATGACCTTTGGGTGTCCTGAACAGCGGGTAAGCATATATTTTCTTAGTTGTGACATTCTTGCAGGCACTTGGTGTCCATGATCACGGATTTAAGGCGAGACTGTTTGCACGGCCTGTCACAGGATTCCTCTCCTTTCCGCTTGACATTTCTGATGCTGATGTGACAGCTGCGCGTGTGAATGCGGATCCTTTAAAAGGACGACGCAGAGCCTGATGAGTGTAGAGAAGTGACAGCACTTTATTGGGTGGAAGGCGCTAAATTCTCTTGAAGCCAGAAAAGCGCAAAACAAACACACTTATGTGATCAGTCTTTTCTTCTCTGCCAGCGGCCTGGACAGCTCTTTGCGATCGTCCACGTCTGCATTTTAACACCTGTCAGAACTTGGCTTGGCAAACTCGCATGTGTGAAGCGCTTGTCAGCATGGAGTTTGTTGGCGAGCTTCAGAGCAATTCTCAAATCATCATGTAGTTGGTGAAGTGGCATATGCTTGTTTGTCAGATTTGCTAGCCAGTGCATTGCTGAGGTGGAGTCGGTGAAGTAAGATAGCAGACAAGAGGTCAAATGCATATTACATGCGCCTTTCTCACGCAACGTCCCATTGCTGCTATGTGTATATAATATGACGGAGGAGCTGTGAATTGGCAGAGACAGTGGAATAATACCTAGAAGTCTATGATAAATCATACCGTCTGGCTAAGATCGTTTAGGAAAATATTGTGAGAGTTGAGATGGGTGGCACTTTGGCTTTAGGGTTATTTGGCACATGGAATATCAAATAAGAGGAATAAATCATTCAAAGCAGATTTCAAGATTTATGTCTACATAAAAAACACCCCTATATAGTCAAAGAAGGCTGGAGTAATAATTGCTGAAATGTCAGGGTTGCCACCACAGTAATAAATTATATTTTAAAATATAATAAACTAGAAAACAGACAAGCCTATTTTATAGGCTACTATTTATGAAACTTTTTGTTTTCACTATATTTATATATTATAATATTTGTATTAGAATTGTATGACCAATTTGCATATATGATTTATTTAAAAACTATGATTAATTTTCTTATATGGTCTATTTAAAATGTATTATTATTATTACGATTATTATAATTATTATTTATTATTATTATTACTATTATTATTATTATTATTATTATATCAAATAAATAAATTATTAAACACATTTGATTATAAATATTTATCATCATCATCATCATTAGTATTATTATTATCATCAAATAAATAAATACATTTGATTATAAATGTTTATCATTATTATTATTATTATTCTCAATATTATTATTATTATTATTATTATATCAAGTATATGAATGATTAAATAAATACATTTGATTATGAATATTTATTATTATTATTATTATTATTATTATTATTATTATTATATCAGATAAATAATGAAATAAATACATTTGATTATGAATATTTATCATTATTGTCATCGTCATCATCATTACTATTATTATTATATCAAATAAATAAATATTTATCATTATATATATATATATTTTTTATTATTATGATTTCACAGTTTAATAGTTATAATTTTAAATTGTATTTTCTCTCCACTTCTGGTAGTTGCTTTCCTCTTTAACACGATGCCAGCATTCCGTATTTTGTTTGGCTGACATATTTTCACAAAATATTTAACGGAGAATGAAAACTGTACCACCCATGCCTGTTCTCTCCTATATGGAGATGCACTGGACTAGAATGACCTAGAATGCTAAAATATGAGTACAGCTTTGAACAGCATTTGGGTCTGAATCTGCCATTTTCTGCTTTGCTGAATACATCCACACAAGCACACATATTCAGATTACCCATGGGGCATCTCAGCACCTACGGCCACCCTTAAAAGCTGAAACAAAAATAGACCTCATGCTAACATTTCGTCGCTTCGCCTCCATCCTGCTCTCTCACGACACTGCATATCGTTAGTACAGAAAACAAGACTTACCTCAAATTGAACAAAAAACTATGCAATATACATCTCAAATGACTTTCCCCAGCCTATATCAATATAAATCTCATTACTCAATATAAATCTCAGCCATATCCCCCTGCAGCCCAGGACCGGTTACTCACTGAAGCTAAGCAGGGCTGAGCCTGGTCAGTACCTGGATGGTACCACATGGAAAAACTAGGTTGCTGTTGCAAGTGGTGTTGGTGAGGCCAGTAGTGGGTGCTTAACCTGTGGTCTGTGTGGGTCCTAATGCCCCAATTATTGACCTTATTTTTCAATGCGGAATTGCGCGCGTTTCTGCGATTGTTTTAGAACTTCCGATTCAGCTGCCTATGGGAGAAATGACTAGGAATAATAAACGGCAAAAAACTTAACAAGTGTTTGCATGACAATACAGACAAAGTAGAAGAATATAATAAGAAAATATCAGTTTGCAACACCAAGCAGCAAAACGAGCTGTTTTTAACATTTAAAAATGATTGCAAGTGAATGAGACCGGAAGTCTCGAGCCAAAATGCTTCAAATGGCTGCGCCCTTTCGTACACAGAGAATAAGGTGAATAGTGAAGGGGACAGTATACTGTCAGTGAGCGCCATCTTTCGGATGAGATGTTAAACTGAGGTCCTGACTCTCTGTGGTCAATAAAAATCCCATGGCACTTTTTGTAAATTCTCTCCATTGGCCCTGACTATCCTCCCAATCATCCCCATTCACCGAATCGGCTGTATCACAGTCTCTCCACTTCCTCTATAGCTGGTGTGTGGTGAGCGCACTGACACCATTGTCCTGTGACTGTCGTCGCATCATCCACGTGGATGCTGCACACTGGTGGTGGTGTGGAGAGACCACCCTCATGATTGTGAAGCGCTTTGAGTGTATGGCCATACACGATAAATGCGCTATACACATTACATTACATTACATTACTAACTTTCTTCCTGGCAAAAAAAAACAACCTTTGTAGAGAAATCTCTCCTTAGTTTAGCCCAATTCACAATAATTAGCTTGTAATATACAGTTGAAGTCAGAATTATTACCCCCCCTGAATTATTAGCCCCCTGTTTATTTTTTCCCCCAATTTCTGTTTAACAGTTTAAACTGTTAGACTGTTTAAACTAAAGTTTTAATAACTCATTTCTAATAACTGATTTATTTTATCTTTGGCATGATAAAGCAGTAAATAATATTTGACTAGATAATTTTCAAGACACTTCTATACAACTTAAAGTGACATTTAAATGCTTAACTAGGTTAACTAGGCAGGTTAGGGTAATTAGGCAAGCTATTGTAGAACATAGACTATCGAAAAAAAATTAGCTTAAAGGGGCTAATAATTTTGACCTTACAATGGCTTTTAAAAAATTAAAACTGTTTAAATTCTAGCTGAAATAAAACAAATAAGACTTTCTTCAGAAGACAAAATATTATCAGACATACTGTGAAAATTTCCTTGCTCTGTTAAACATTATTTGGGAAATATTTAAAAAAGAAAAAAAAATTAAAAGGGGGGCTAATAATTCTGACTTTAACTGTATATTTCATGAGAAATTTGGATGGGCGAAAATTTGTATTTGTGAACATCGTCACATACATAAAGTAGAAATGCAGCTAGCAGACTATATTGCATGTGGGAATGTTACAGGGCATGGATCATTATTAGTCTTTTCACAGCAGCTGGAATAATTACACTGATTAGTTTCCTAATATGAAATTCCAATGGCAAGAAAATTAGCCATTAGACGGTTGAGAAACTGAAATTACAAGGTAATGCTAAATGATTACTGATTTATTTCTGATTTATACTTCTGCGTCCAGTGATCAGTGTGACCCCATGGCACCTGCCTTGCCCATAGTCGTGCATTTATACCTCTGTGTGCTGTTTGTGTTGCTCTGCAATAACACTTCCGAAACTGTAGCTGGCAGAAGGTTTTTATGTTCCTCTGTGTCATGTTTATTAGGTGGTGTTTAGTTTTTTCTAAATGCTACCTTAGTGTACAAGTAGCTAAAATTCGCTCATTCAGAGGCAGGAACTGACTGACGTGCAACAACGCTAATCATAAGATAAACACAAAACAAAAGTTTCCATCTGGAGCTCCTTAATGGGACTCACGAGACCCCACACTCATCACCGTAACCAAGCTGACCAAATTACTGAGCATACGCTATGCGTCGTTGCAATGTGTAGTTACATTTTTTTGAAAGGTGTGCGTCAGCATCAGCGATGGCGAGGTCTATGCGACCGTGGAAGGCTGCGCTGGAGCATACACGTGCTCTTGATGCAGAAGTATAAATCATGTATAAGTGATTGATGTGATATGAGCTATAAGTGCTAAGTGCAATTTAATCACCACTGATGAGATGGTGAGAAAGAGGAAAAACTGTTTAATTGAGATTTAATTGAATTAAAAACTTACCGTTACTCATCTTTTTCCTATGTCCCATGATGCTTATGAGAGTAAATCGCCAACCTGATTTCACCAAGTAGGACATGTTCCTGGGTTAACATCTATGTTGATCCTGGAACAGCATTCCAATCAGCCAATCAGAATTAAGGGATACGTTTACCGTTTATGTTAAGTTTAGACTTATGGTTAGATTTATGAACTTCTACATGATTGTTATGCAACTATTATTCCCCTCTGATTTTGGGAATAACGTACAGTTATGGTTGGGTTTAGGAGTAGGGAATAGGTATAGATTACATTTTCGAACTAAAATTATGTTCCAGGATCAACAAAGATGTTAATCCAAGATGGTATTGTACTTGACAAAATCATGACCTGCAAGAGTAAATTCCCAGGCTTATCAGCCTACATTTTTGTGAAATGTTAAATACTGGTTATGTTTTGTAGCATGTTTTAGATGACAATTCCACTAGAGGGTGCTGTCCACATTTTTGCAAATCTGAATTATGTTATTTAGGATGTGCTCTGTTGTGCATTTCAGATAAACGTCAGTCTGTTATACGTTCACAAGAAGATAGAGTTTGTCGTTCAGAACACCAAGCAAACCACTGGCCTAAATCTAACCCAACTAGTGTTTTCAAAGGCAAACAAAAGAGAGCACTATGACCACATAGATTCATCTTAATTTTACATCGCTTTTATCTCTATTGTTGAACCATGCTTCACCAGATTACAACCCCGAACACTCTGCTTGACAAGTACAACATCGTACAAAGTGAGCTACCGAACAAGTTGTACCGAACATATGGAGATAGAAATATGGGGCAAATATATTTGATCACAAATCATAGACATCATTAAGTAGTTTTGTGCTATTTATTTGGTGGTGTGCAAAGAGATACACAAAAATAATCCATATTTTTTAATAATATGTCCCTGTTAATGCCATTAGTGTGAAAAGGAACAAAAATTGTTGGCATCATACTGCCTCGTAGAGTTCATTATGCATAGAAACGCAGTCAAAATGTAAAAATGCAGGCTCAAGCATGTATTTCCAATGAGCATGTTGATTATTGTAACAGAGTGAGATGAGAGGTGTGTGGAACTTTCTGCAAAATTTTATCTCATAAAGGTGTGGTTGTAAAACACAAGGCTAAGGCACTGGCAAACAGGTATTTTGAGGACAAGACAAAAGAATAGCAGGTAAACACCGTCAATTACGGCAAACATAATCCAAAGGGCGAGGCAAACAGATAATCCACAAACAGACAAGAATACAGACAAGGTGCAAACAATAGTCCAAAACGACAGGGCAAAGATATAGTCCAAGATAAGGTAAAGCCAAAACAGGCTGATCTGAAACAGGACAAGGGACTAAGAACAAAAGAACAGACTGAGTTAACGGCTCCATGAAGTAGCTATCCCTAAGGATATGTGACATCTGTAAACAATCACTGAAGTAAAAAGAAACTGTGTACAGTGAGGTGGCATTATTTTCCTCACATTTCATCCATCAAATATTAAAAGGAAACTAAACAAATTACTTTCAGCAGACCATAACCGACCCCAAAAACTCAAAACAAGTCTTACCACAGAAACATGATGAACAAGTTGAATGTTACTGTACTGTAAAACCCAAAACAAGTCTTACCATAGAAATATGAAGTACATGTTGAATGTTACTGTACTGAAGGAAATACAAATAAATCAAGAAAATAATCTGGAGGAACTCAGAAGAGCTTTTTCCAAAGATCTGATTATAATACTAATTGCACATTAAAATAGCAAGCCAAAATACCAAGCCAATTGATTCCTCAATTGTAAGTCAGTTTGGACAAAGGCATCTGGTAATTGACTAAATGTCTAATGTTATTTTCAAAAATAAAGCACACAAAAAACCAACCAATTACCATTTTTTCACTATGTATATGGATTAATTAGTAGCACAATCCTATTATTTGACATGATTTGTGTCAGTTCTTTTGAACAGAAATTCCTCAATCCTGAAGTGGCACCCATAAATAAAAATTGCAATAGACCCTTTTCACATGATGCTACTTCCGCCTCTGAACTCCCCATTGAGAACTCAACCAGTCAGAGGTATATTTACTACAGATACTGTTAGATTGTGACTAAGGCTGTTTTCTGTTGTCTGCATTCAATGTGAGACATCCGACATCTGAAAAAAAACTAAAAAAAAAAACTTACAGATCAGCCAGATTTCTGTTTGAACCGAGAAAATGGGACTTTAAACGGAGAGTATTGCTTTGCGTTGCTGTCTTTACAGCTGATGAAGTTGGTATGTACTTGTCAGCATTTGTCAAATAAATATTTCAGATGTTTACATTGGTGCTGAACATGTTAAATTTATTCTATTTATTTATTTTTTGAGTCCTGAAGAATAAGTAATAAATAAAACTGTTGGTGTTTTACAGTTTTTTTTAAAGATTCACAAACACATTCATATTATTCACATTCTACTGCTCAGTTCTCTGACATTATTATAGGTATTTCATTTATGAACATAAAACATTTATGTCTATTTAATATTCATATTAAATGACATAGAATAACAATGTTGTATGTGATCATATTAATCAAACTAAATTATTATAAAAACACACAACTTCAAAAACTAACACCAAGAAAACTGCATTTTAATTCAGTATTATTAGATTATGAAATTATTCGTAACATTATTAATTGAAATGTAGTACAGATATCAAATTAAAACCACCCAGTAGGTGGCGGTAGGACACTGAACTAAACATTAATAGATTAGTAATTAACAAATTATGAAACTGATTGCATTTATATATGACAAACTTACCAGGTATATGTGAAGAATGAATATAGAATTTTACTCATCCTCGAACTTTTTACATACAGCATAATATTTATATTCTTAGCAACGTCAAAGTAAAAATAAGTCCATTATTGATTAAATAAAATGTAACTTAAATAAATAAACTTAATTGACAAGCAAAATATACGAATATATACTTTACTTGATAAACAATAGCTTATGAAGAGAGGGTGGGGTATAGTGTAGCTTCTTGCCTTAAAAAAAAAAACCGCCAATAGCGTTTTATCATTGGTCTTCCAGCTCAAGTGCAACAAATATGAAGAGTCTTGAAGGGGGCGGGGCATGTCAGATACTAGAGAGCATTTGATTGGTCACAAATTGATGAAACTGAAGCATGAGGTGAAGTGAGTAAAATAGTTGATCCATTTAGGCGGAAGTGACAAACTACAAGCCCTTCTTGTAGTTTCTTCAGGTTACATGGTTTTATATAGTCAAACGCGAATTTTGTCACTGTTTTGCTTATAGATTTCCTAAAAACTAACAATACTGATACTAACATCTAAAAACTTTATTTTAATTTAATAGGACCTTTAGGCTAATTTTGGACACAGTAATCAGGCTACGCCATATTTAGTCTCATTCAAACTCTTTAATTCAGAAGATGCAGGAAACTTTCATTCCCCAGACCCACACTTTTTCTACATTTCTTTGTGTTTCACATCACTTTGTGCATCCAGACGGAATAAACACAGACGTTGTCTATTAAATGAGCCAGAAGGAGAAGTTGAAGACGTGTTTACCTTATCTTCTAGGCGTTAATTGTTGCCACATACGGCCGGTGACAGATTTTGACTGACAGCTACCCCCACCATGTGCTCCTCTGTTCAGGCTAGTCATTAGCTCTCCTTTCTTGAGCTGCGGTTTGTTTTTCTGAATTAGAAAGTAGCAGAGATGGTGTGAGATCGAGAGGAAGACATCTTTGAAGTTCACAATGAATAAAATACAGTGGTACATTATATGGCAGTGGCGATGTGAGAACTGTAGACACATGACAAAACAAGACGGTCTATAATAACTAGGAGAATGCTATCGTTCACCCCAAAAATGTTTAATTCTGTCATCATTTACTCACTCTCGAGTGTATCCAAAGAGTTATGAGTTTTTATCTTCTGTTGTACACATAAGAACATATTTTAAAGGGGTGGTCCACTACGATTTCATATTTTAAACATTAGTTGATGTGTAATGTAGATGTGTGAACATAAACAACATCTCTGAATGTAATACGCTCAAAGTCCAATGCAAAGGGAGACATTGGCTTTTACAGAGTTAGCTTAGCAAAGCCTACAGCGAACGAATTTGGGGGCTACAAAAAATACATTCGAGTTAGTGAGATCATAAACCCTTCAGGTTACGTGTATTCACCATGCGCAGCAAAGGGGTGTTGCCAGAGGCGCTGTAATTTTGTGGCTGCGAAAGCTAAAAAAACCTTGCAAACGCTGCTATTTTCACAGAGCTTCTTCTATTTCTGTATTTGGGCTTCCAAAGGACACGACACAAAGAGAGAAGTGCTTACAATTTAATTTCAATTATGTTCCAGAGAATTATAAAAATATATATATAGCTAGCATTTGACAAAGGACAGCTTCCAGAATCTCTCTCAGTTCAGTGCTGGATTTGGCTAAAAACTAAAGAAGGAGTATGTCCAACCATGATAGACGATGCTGTGTATTGTGAGAATGTGAGTCACAACCTGTAAGTATTTTTATTTGTTAAAATTGATCAATTACAAGCACAGTTTCTAGCATTAATGGTGTGTTGTAGCGAGGACGTAAACAAGGATGTAAACAACGGGAAATGCTGTTTGGCACCGTTAACAATTTAGATACAAATTCATATTCGTCCATCAAATTGCTGTAAATACCCACAATCTTCACCAGTGCTACAGTGTCTCTCTATGCAGACGCTTTTCCTGCTTTCTACATCTCAAATAATGAACTCGTAAAAGATATGTGAATGTTTCATATTACTTACACAAGCTTATTCCAAATATATGTGAAAGACACTTGTCAGATTTTATTTTAGAGAGCAGGAGGTTCAGCTTTGTCCTCTTCATTTTCTGTCTGATTCAGGCTCAACCTGATAACAGCTACTCCGACTGACAGTATTTACACAGCGCAAAAGCGTGTGCTTGTAGGAGTCTGACGCTAATCCTGGTGACGTTGAGCCAATCTGCGAATCACAGCACATTATGTTAGCTGACCAATCAGAACCTCTTTTGGGCGGGCCTTTCAGAGGAACTAGGAAATATTACAGTCGTTTTCATGTTAGCTGAGTAGCTGTATATAATCAAAGTAAAATATGTAAAAAATTTTTACAAATGAAGCATGAGCACACATTGCTTTGCATCTTATAAAACACAACCAAGCCTTAAAAATAGACTCTGGACCACCCCTTTAAATTGATGTTGGAAACAAGTAGCCATTGACTTGGTATTTGCTATTATAAATCATTACTATAAATGCCAATGGCTATCAGTTTCCATCATTCTTCAAAATACGTGCACTCCAGTGTGAGTAGATGGTGTACGTTTTTGGATGAAGTATTCCTTTGGTATTCCCATTCATCTTAGTAACACTTATTTGGCTGGTCGGAGGAGGTTTGCTTCAATATTTGCTCTTCTGTGACTTCATTGCAGCTCTGATTGGCTGATGAAATCATATGAACAACACACACACACACACACAGGCCCAAATCCTTCATTAATTCAGTCTCTATTGTAAAAAAAGTAAATCAGACAAGCTTACTGATTATGTCTGCAGTGTATATTATATCAAAAACTCAGTTAAATGAAGAACACCTGCATTCACTAAAACACAGAAACTCTCCATTATCTGATGTCGAGAGAACAAAGACACATTCAGACTCACATTCTACTGTGATAATGGGTTTTAAATTAAATCATGGATCCCTGGTGTTTTATATCTATGACTATGATACACTGCAGTTGCCTACAGATTTAATGAAGTAATTGTTGGTACATGAGTTTAGACAAACAAACTAAGCATATGCATATACAGTAAATAATATAGTTAGTGACATTTATATAAATTAGGAGATATTAAGCTTGGTTTTCTGCATGGAATTGCATATATACTCTATGATGCATCCAAAATTGAATACTCTCAATAGCTACTACATATAACTTTAGTAACCTTAACCTGTTTTAGATGACATAAAGAAATGGACCCTTCAGTTACTTTAGAAGAGTAGAACTTTGGGTGGTACAGTGGCTCAGTGGTAAGCACTGTAACCTCACAGCAAGGTTGCTAGTCCTCGCCCACAGCCCACAGCTTGATGACCCAAAGACATGCACGATAGGTAAATTGGTCATTGTGTATGCGTGTCTGTAAATGTGAGAGTGTTGGGTTTTTCCCAGTACAGGGTTGCGGCTGGAAGGGCATCTGATGTGTAAAACATATGCTGGATAAGTTGGGGGTTCATTCCGCTGTGGCGACTCCTGATGAATAAAGGGACTAAGTTGAAGGAAAATGAATGAATGAAACAGCAGAAATTTCCCTTATTTCTTTGTATAATATTATAATTCATTTTATTTTAATATTATTTTCCAGTACTGGGTTGTGGCTGGAAGGACATCTGCTGTGTAAAATATATGCTGGAACAGTTGGCGGTTCATTCCGCTGTGGCAACCTCTGAAAAAATCTAGACTAAGCCAAAGGAAAATGAATGAATGAATAAATGAATAAATGAACTTATTACGTATATATTTTTATATAACCTAAATCGATACGTGTGCGACAAGTTTTGTTTGTTGTCAAAAAAGAAACAGTTAAAATCTATCTGTATTGCATGTTTCCTATCTAACATGTCCAATGAAAACACGTTTGAGAAGAAAAAAAAAAGAAACTGTAAAACTGTTTGAATGTGTGAAGTTTGAATGAAACTTGGACGTACAACCAAAGCCTATTAAAGGGAAGTCTGAAATCATTAGCCTAAAAAGCATAATGGCTAATGCTATCACTGCCTCTATGGCAGTACGCATTGAAGGAGACTAAAAAGGCACCATTTGATTAGCTAAGTCATGCTAAGTTAGTGTTATGGGTTTTCCAGTGGTAGGTATACAGACAATTTCATCTCTCCCCTAATAAGAAAATCTCTGCTACAACGTTCATCATCTTGTTACTGTCACATAATCTACCATCATACTTGTCACATCACTGTCCATCAAATGCACACCAAAGCCACTGGAAGTCAAGCCTGCAACCTTTAGCTTCCTCCATAAATTATGGCTATAAACACATTTTCTCTTACACATATGTTTTTGGTTCATTTATTTTTAGAGTTTACATTACAAATGAAAATAAGTAAGTACGCAACCAAGCAGCTAAAACTAAAACTATTTAATGATTCATGATGATGACATCTAGTGGTGTGGAGATAAAACTACAGGTACAGTTATGAAAAAACCTGGAGAAATGTCATTATTATGTAGCATTCCACTTGAAAGACTGATGGCTGGCTGGTCAGTATAGGTCATGGATTGCCTCCAGGGTGGCGTGAGAAAAGTTTTAGTGTGTTCATGAATGTCATATGATATCTTCTTAACAGAGGCTGAAACGTTGACATGGTTTATAGCCGCGCAGTCATCTCACTGTATCACCCAAATGCCTAAACAGAGAACTGGATGTTGAGTGTAACATACAGTGAAGTCCAGTCTCTGCCTTTTATGCACTTCATGGTGCAACTTAGTATACTGTAGTATTCTTGGACTCACAGCAAATGTTTTATGTAATACCTGCATTTTGAGTCCCATATGGTGATGCATCATTTAAGACCTTTGTGGACAGAATCTAATGGAGATGGTTGTTGAACAAGCTGAATGTGTATAGAAACATTATACTTTTGCCAGCCTCCGAGTCAAGCGTAATGCGCATTTCATGCTTAAGTCTTTTGAATTCAGTGCAACTCATTGAGTTGGTCTTTTGACCCAATTTTCCATCCATCCTCTGACACGTTTACCCACACATATACAGTCTTCTCATGTCATGTCTATTCCTTTACTTTCTTCTTGGATGACTGGTGCAGTTTCTACTTTCATTTCAATAATTGCATTGCAGTCTGACTAGAAGAGGAGTGGCAGACAGTCAGCAGAATAGCACATGAAACCAATCCTTTCCAACTAGTATTAAATAAGGCTCTTATGAATCCTACAGGATTAAAATGCTAGTCAAGTTTGGAAATTTGTCTAGATTTAGCATTTACCTGATCACAAAGTGCCCATAAAATTGCCAGACAAATGAAAGGGCATGCGTTTAGCCACTTTTCCCTCTCAAGGTAAACTCAATCTTCAATTTTTTTTATCTTCTATTTCAATGCAAAGTTATGCTACCTAGAAGACATGTATTCAAAGCATTATCCAAACGTTTCTTTAAAAATGTGCTATTATTACTTGCTACACTCAGAAAACGATTAATGTTACTAACATTTAAAACGAGGTGAAACATTACAGTTCTTGAGATTTTTGGGTGGACAACTTAATTGTTTAATGTTTATTCATTCATTCTCCTTGGATTTAGTCCCTTATTTATCAGGGGTCGCAAAAGCGGAATAAGCCGCCAACTATTCCGGCATATGTTTTACACAGCGGATGCCCATCCAGTTGCAACTCAGTACCGGGAAACAACCATACACACACATTCACACACACACATATACTACAGCCAATTTAGTTTACCCAATTCATCTATACAGCATGTCTTTGGACTGTGGCGGAAACCAGAGCACCCAGAGTAAACTCACGTGAACACAGGGAGAACATGCAAACTCCACACAGTTATGCCAACTAGCCTAGCTGGGACTCGAACCAGCTGCCTTTTTGCTGTGAAGCTACAGTGCTAACCACTGAGCCAGCGTGCCACCTTGTTTTATGTTCAATACACTTAAATTTGCAAAAATAATATAGTTAATTTATCGGTTTGTAGCAACCGTGTGGTACCCAGCTCTTTTTACAGTGTAGTATTAAGAATTCTCTGTTATTTTCATGAAAATATTTACCACCAAACTGCCCTTACTTTAATAAAAAGTACTACCCTAGTTATTATTAAAGATTTATTTTACTTTTAAAACTTTATCACAGCTTGTTTGAGGACATTCAATGTGTATTTTTTTGTATTCTTTAACTCTGCTGTTAGTTTCGGTTTGCTTAGTTTTCTTGATTTCTGATTATGCCCTTTGTTAAGAGTTACCTCTTATGATTTTGATCACCTGATCCTTGTTTAGCTTTTCAGTATCATTTCCTGTATCGTCCTCTTTGTTTCTGTTCAATTGGTTGCTTCTTTTCACTTTAGGAATATTATCTAATATTATTCTTAATAGGTGTCACTGTGGCTCAGTGGTCAGCACTGTCGCCTCACAGCAAGAAGAATGCTGGTTTGAGTCTTGGCTAATTGGCATTTCTGTGTGGAGTTTCCATGTTCTATGTCAAAAGACATGTGCTAAAGGTGAAATGGATTAACTAAATTGGCCGTAGTGTATAAGTGTGTGAATGTGAGAGTGTATGGGTGTTTCCCAGTACTGGGTTGCAGCTGAAAGGGCATCCGCTGCATAAAACATATGCCGGAATAGTTGGCGGTTCGTTCTGCTGTGGCGACCCCTGATAAATAAAAGATTAAGCTGAAGGAAAATGAATGAATGAATTATTCTTTATGTATTATAAGATAATATTAATTGAGTGATGTATAAAATAACTGTAAATATTAGACAGGCATGGTGCTTCACAGTTGTTTTATTAGGATTACTAAAACGGTCCAACCTAAAAGTGTCAGTGCTTAACATTCAATGAAACGTGAATCAAAATGATGTCTCAATGACTCTAAAATAGGCCTGTCACCTGTTTTTTCTTAGAAGGATTATGCAGTGAAATACCACCTATCCATTTTTCGACACTTTTTATAAGATCTATTCGCAGTATATCGCAGCTTCACATATCTTTTAGGCAGTAGAAGCTCAAAAAGAGAAAAAAAATGTAGTGTAAGAAAAGTAAGCAGCAAAGTACGAAGCTGGATTTTGAGCTCCACCTGTTCTCCTGTTTCTCCAGAGGACTGAAGGAAGTGGCAGTGTGTTAATTTGATCATGCTCACACCTACCCGTCTATCCCCAAAAGCACACTGGGTCTGTCTGTCTCTCTCACTCTCTGTCATACACACACACACATTCTCCGTTCACAAGTAAACATGATGTTCGCTCACATCACTCTCTTTCTGTATTATTGACACCCCACCAGGAGCTGCCATGGAAACCGAATCTGATATAAGATTTCCCTTCTCAATAAGCGTAGTGAGAGAGAAACACACGGAGCATCGTCTACGGATGGAAAGACAGCATTAGAGAGAAAGAAAAGTACTAATTATCTTTTCATCTACTCCTGGGAGTAGGATTACATTTCATATGGTATTAGATGGATAGATGAATATATCCTTGAGTACATATTCATCCAGACATGAAATAACTTACTTTGAAGTCTGTCCGAGGTGAAATATGACTTCATGGGTGTGATATTGGAAGCGCTGCGTACATTTTTCACTTCATTAACAGTCTGCGCATAAAAAAGGGAGCGTTTTGCATTAAATTAAAGGATGTTAACCACCACACCTTCATTCTGTGTCTTTTTAGTGCTCTCTCTCTCTCTCTCTTTCTCTGACTGTTTAATACAGATTTTTCCAGCCTGTAATCTTCGAACGCTATTATTACGCCGGGAATGAAAACCTTACTTCACATTTACTGCTAAAGTCGCTTTTATCCAATCTCCGCGATGGCACTGGAGTCAATTTGTGGATTAGCATCTTGACGATTAATTTTTAATTTGGCCAGTCGAAGACACTTAAGTGCAATTCCATTAGATTCGGCCCACTAGAAACCACTACATGTTTAATAAGGGTTTCGCCACTCTTAAACATGATATATGGTGTATTATGCATCACATTTTTAAAAATATACACACACACTTTGCAGGAATATAGCTGGTGCTTCAACATGGCAAGATTCATTCATTTTCATTCAGCTTAGTCCCCTATTTATCAGGGGTCACCACAGTGGAATGAACCGACAGCTATTCCAGTATATGTTTTACTCAGCGGATGCACTTCCAGCTGCATCCCAGTACTGGGAAACACCCATACACACTCTCACAATTTACCTGTTTGGATTGTGGTGGAAACAGGAGTACCCGGAGAAAACCCATGCGAACACTGGGAGAACATGCAAATTCCACACAGATACTACAACTGGCCCAGCCGGGACTTGAACAAGCAACCTTCTTGCTGTGAGGTTACAGTGCTAACCACAAAGCCACCGTGCCACCCTGGCTAGATTTTTATAAGCTTAATAATATAACCCAGTCTCAAACTTGAAATATTTGCTATCCCATCATCTTACAAAACAACTTGTCGTCATTGTTAATGGCTGGAAATTAAAGTTGTGGGGTTTTAATTAGCCTGTCAATTAATAATCAGACTTTTATTATTGTTGATATGATTTAATGAATATGTTGATAACTCGAACAGAATCCTGCTGGGTCCTAGTGTCTGCCCCATGAGAAATTTATTCAGGGGATGCTGTTGTACTAATAGAAAGATGAATGAAGAAATGTTAGCTCTATACACATGTATATACATATATATACATACATTGTGTTATAAATGAGATTGTTTATGGTCTTATTGTAAGAAGTACATTATAAAATGTAATATAAGATATATTCAGATATAATTACTGATACGATTAAAGTATTTTTTTCTATATATTTTGCTAAATTATTGAGTTAGGAAGTTACCATGGCAACTTTAATGTAATACAGTTTTGTATATTTAGCTTCAGCCCACCACCCTCAATCAAGTTTGGATCTTGGCCCTTCAGAAGAAAAAGTTTGGGCACCCCTGGTCTAGAACCTATTTTAATAACTATTAATTGATCCTGGACCACAAAACCAGTCCTGTGTTGCACAGGTGTATTTATGGGAATAGCCCAAAATACATTGTATAAGTAATTGTCATAATTGTAAGTGAATATCGATTAAAATCATTAGAATATTTAGTAAAGTGTATCTTCTATGAAGACATTTTTTTTAATTTTTCCGTATCGTAATATATAAAAACTAAATTTTGGTTAGTATGCATTGCTAATAACTTAACTTGCTCAACTTTAAAGGTGATTTAATCAGTATTTAGATTTTCTTTGAACCCTCAGATTCCAGATTTTCAACCCAGATAGTATACGAATGTGGGCCACTTTAGGCAGTTATGCGGCATGTGTGGTATTCCTTCAGCCAGACAAAATGATTGTGCCACCTGTACAATGGCAAAGGGAGGCCAGAGATTTAAATTCATATATGGATCATTTAAGACAAAATGTAAGCCACTTATGGCAAAATGTAATCTGAATGTGAGCCTAATGTGACCCATGTGGAAAATGATAAATTTGGCCCAAATGACTGAGGACAAATGTGGGCCACCGTTGTGGCATAGTCATTTAAGGGTAATCTGGGTCTAAACCTACCTAAAGTGGCTCACACGTGTAAGTGCAAATGTGGCCCACTTATCTTAAGACATATGTGGGCCACTTTTGGCAAATATTTGGCACAGTAAGCTCTGGCTATTGCGGATGTAAGCCTAATGTGGCCCAGAGAAAATATGGCAAATGTGGCCCAGTTATTAAAAAAAAAATGTGGGCCACTTTTGGCAAATATTAGGCACAGTTAGCTCTGGCTAATGTAGCTGTTAGCCTAAAGCGGCCCAAAGATGATATGGCAAATTTGGCCCAGTTTTCTTAAACATACGTGGACCACATAGACTAAAGTCACCATCATGGAGAAAAGTGTTTGCTTTAGTTGGGCTCATAGCCCTGAACCTCTTAATATATTTTCTTTTGGGTAACTTTTAAGAACTTTGCTTGAAAAGTTTATTCATTACAGCAAACAAGCCAAGAAAAAAAACAAAACAATAAAATTAAGTGAAGCACAACCTGTGATGAAATAATATAATTCACTGATGTTAACCAATGTTTAGTCCATTATTAGAAGAAACGTAATAACATGCTTAAACATGCCACAGAATTATGAAGGTTTATAAGCTAAAATACTTTATGGTTCAACTTCTGCTCACAGAGACATCAATAATCAGTGTATGAACCTCTACAACGGTGACAATAAACAAAATGAACTAAACTCACAAACAACACAAACAAGATACTAAAAGTGTCAAAATCAACGTCAACATAAACAGCAGAATCAAAAGCAAATAATGAAAACTGTAGCATCAATAAGCTATATAATGTATTCATACTGCAATGCATGCTGGGATTTTTGTACTTTGCCACACACCGCAAGTGTAAGGTGTGGCCCAGATCTGGCAAACAGGAGCGGACCGCCCAAGTGCCATCATTCTATGTGATATGTGGGCCGTATGTAAGTGTCTGGTGTGGGCCGGATTTGAGCCACATGAATTTTGCCAGCTGGGAATAGTCATATCTCAGCAAAATATTGTCCTATCCTAACAAACCATACATCAATGGAAGGTTTATTTGTTAGGCTTTCAGATTATATAGGAACCAAATTCTTTAAAAACTGTAATGTATTGTTACCAAGAAAATAAAAATTACTTGTACCATTTTGCCCCCCTACTTATTAAACATCCGTTCACCCCTGATTATGAATGCCCTTAATTTAAAAACTACTTCCAGACGGATTTTGTCAATTCAAAATGGTAATTATTTGGGCAAAAACACCCTTTTAAAAGCCTTTATTTTTAAGAGTGTGGATTATAGAATCCTGTACTCTTGTTCAATCAGATCTGTTAGTCAGTATTACAATGCTGGGAATCATTTGGAGCACAAGAACTTATGTACTGCTTCTTTAAGATGCTGTAATAGTAGTCAGTCATACTTTATTTCGATGGTCTGTTTGTTGAATGCAAGTTACATTGCATCTACATGCCAACTAATTCTCATTAGATTATAAGTAGACTGTAAGGTTGGGTTTAGGGTTGTCGTTAGGGTTAGTTGTAAGTTTCTTATAGTCAGCTAAATGACTGTTGAAGGAGCAGTATCAACAGATATTAAGCAGACAGTCTACTAATACTCAAGTTGACCATCAAAATAAACCTAATAATCTTTCATTAACAGTGCCTCCCTTCCTGTTACACTGTAAACATTCTGTTTAATATGTTAAAATTGCTAATGTCCTTCTTTTAAAAATAATTCTCAAACAGGCCAGCAGATTCAATGCATCAACCCATGTGTGGTCAGTTCACGCTCTCGTGAATTGCTTCTCTTGGTTTGCTGCCAGGACAATGACACTGCAGGGGAGGTCTGAATATTTTCAGCAGATGAACTTCTGAATCATCAGCAATGTCTAACAGACATCCAAACATATTTGCCCATAGCCATTACTGCACTCCTAAACCTGACATCTCCTAAAGTTAAGCGCACATCCTTTCAGCTCATGTTCTCTTTATCTGGCTAATTTTCCAACGCAGGCCAGTCTCATTCTGAAGTGTCGGAGACGAAAGGTCTAATTCTGTCACATCTAGCCTGAGCTGCATGGGAACAGCATTTTGGGCTGACTCTACTTTGGCCTCCCGCGCCCTGCAGGACTGACCTGGAAAACAGCAAAGGTTAGTTTAGCTCCCAGTGGGAATTGTGTCCTTCCCTGTCTGACAGTTGGACCGCATGAATCATATTTGCTCATGAATTTGTTTACTTAGTTTAACAGTGCCGGATGTCTATGTTGTGTGACTAGAGCGGGGTCAGTGGGGAGGTCTATGGCATGAGTGTTTTCTTTTGAAAGATGTTACATGTCAAATGAATATTCCAAGGAGGCACGCTTGACATTACAGTGTCTGTTTAAACATCGCCGAGCCTACGGGTCACAATTTGTGACATGAAGTTTTAGGCTGAAATGTTGACATGCGCTTGCTTAAATCTGTTTTGAAATCTAAAAGGGCCTGCAACAGCATGGATTCATACAATTAATTCAGCTTGATCTTGTGAGAAAAAGTCATCATAGGCTCATTTTGATAATGTAGCCTTATATACATTTATGGAGATCGCGAATTATGTAGCCAGTGGTACGTATAGCTACATTTCATACTTAAATCGAATGCTATGCTACTTTTCTTGCCTACAAGCTGACCACTTTACCTCCGTATGGATGGCTTTTCTTTGTCCGGTAGCTAAAAAGCTAAAAAAATAAATAAATAAGTAAACAACGGGGTGAGAATGTGGTAAAATCTGAAAATGTGGTAAAAACCATGGGGGTTTTCTTTTTCTGGATTGCTTTTTAAAGAGCCCATATTATGGGTTTTTGAAAATGCCCTTCCATGTAGTGTGTAACACAGCTCTAAGTGAAGTGAAATATCCAGCTAAGGCTTAAATCTGTAAGTGTACAGTGTTTAAAACTATTGATTCATCTATAAAAGTTGGGCGCGCAAACCCGGGAGATTTGAAACCTGCGGCCCCGCCCACTAACAGAAAAAAAAGTCTCACACACACGCAGAGACACACACAGACAGACACCGGTCGAATGAAGTCACGCTGTGCAGATGGATATTATTGAGTCTAATTAAAGAGGAAACCTCAGCATTATAGCCCAGCCTTGAGCAGTTCTGAGTGCTTCTGAAAACTATATGCTTTCAAAGAAGACTTCATCAGTTTGTTAAAGGAAGGATCACTGAAGACTGTCTGAACATGGATCAGAGCATCATGGATCAGTTTCTACCCCCATTTCACCAGTGTAAGTACGTGCGATTAAAATTATTGCCTCGTTTACTCTATCTTGCAAATGATGTATTTAGTTGTGTTTTGTTACTTGTAACCGTGTGTACTGTATCAGGTTAACTCTTTATATTCTCATATCGCGTGTAAAGCCACGTTGAAAACGCGACGCGTGCCGCTTTGATTACGGATCGTCAGCTGTTTACACACATGCAACGGTCAAGTAATGTGTGTGTGGGTGTGTGTGTGTCTCCCCGTGTGTGTAACGCACAGGTATTCGCGGATATAACTGAGCGCCGCCTCAATTCAGCCTCTCATTTATGGACGCGCCGGCCCTGTGTGTGTGTCTCCTCATGTGTGTAACGCACGGGTAGTCGCGGATATAACTGAGCGCCGCGCCACCTCAATTCAGCCGCTCCTTTATGGACGCGCCGGCCCTGTAAGTGTGTGTGTGTAACGCACGGGTATTCGCGGATATAACCGAGCGCCGCGCCGCCTCAATTCAGCCGCTCATTTATGGACGCGCCGGCCCTGTGTGTGTGTCTCCTCGTGTGTGCAACGCACGGGTATTCGCGGATATAACTGAGCGCCGCCTTAATTCAGCCGCTCCTTTATGGACGTGCCGGCCCTGTGTGTGTGTGTGTAACGCACGGGTATTCGCGGATATAACTGAGCGCCGCGCCCTCTCTATTCAGCCGCTCATTTATGGACGCGCAGGCCCTTTGTGTGTGTGTGTGTGAAAAGAGTAAGAAGACTGTGACTAGGAGGCAAGGAGATCTCCTCGCCAGTTCTTGGACTTTTTGCTCAATAAAATAGTTCGTCGTCAGTATTTTCTAGTCCATCGTCTGTGTTTACATTCACCCACTGGCAGCCAAAATCCACTATGAAGCGTGTATGCACTGTGACTACTTTTATATTGTAGATTAGCAGCTGGGCATTTCACTCTGTCTCGCGCTGAAGCCTGTCACTGTCGACCAATCGCAGCAGGCTGCCATTGGTCCAATCAGCGCAGATTAGCTTCGCGCTGAGGATGGGTTTGGGAACAAATGAATCGCTGAACGATTCATATGGGAGTCGCTGGGATAATTAGGTAAAAATAAATGCAGATTATAAGACCATCAAAGTGTTGTTTGACCTTGCATGCATATTAGACTGTTGTTGGAGACCCTTACAACCTAAATATGACCCTATTTCATCTATAATATGGGCTCTTTAAAACACTGTCGGTTGGGTTTAGGAAAGGAGGTGGATGGGTCAATCTGTGCTTTTAAAAAAAATATTGGTTGGGTTTATGGAAAGGAGGGGGTGGGGAGATCGGTCAGTTGGTCGGTCAGTCAGTAAGTCATCAGCGGTCTCTGGTGGACTTACATGAGAACAGCAGGCGGGAATGGCAATCGCGAGAGAAATTTGAGATCTGAAAATGCATACACAGCAGCCTCTAGTGGATTCGTGAAAACAAAAACTGCAAAAAAAAACCATAGCTCCTGGGACAAATTTTCCTCTCTCCAGAAATGTATATGGGGTACGTAATCAGAATCTGTGTTGGAAAAAGTTGGGTTTTTTTGTATTTAAAGGGTTAATTAAAGTTATCACCGTTTTTTTATTTTAGCACTATTATTCAGGTTATCTATAAGCTAGTTTGCTCCAAAGCAGTGACAAAATTAGCCTTTAAAGGATATATCCAAAGCTTGCCATTTGTCACTTGTACCTTAATGGATCATCTTGTTTTGATGTCACCTCATACTTCAGTTTCTCAATCAAATCTTCTGACCAATCAAATGCTCTCTGGTTACTGACAAGTTCTGCCCCATTCAAGACGCTTCTCATTTGATGCACTCGAGCTTAACCACTCAATAACAGAACTGTGATAAAAACAAAAGACTATTGACTGTTATTTAAATTGGAGGGGCTACTTATTGTCCCACCTTGTCTCAATGTTTCAGTTTTAATTACATTGAATTACACATTGAACAAAAATGCACATTTCAAGGCACAATAAAAATTTTTGAATTACAATATCAAAAATCGGATTTTTACTTTTTCTGAACTTGATGTGCTTACTTGATAAAAATTTACTGGTTGCTTTAGTGTACTTTATCTGTAATGTTAAAATACACATGCAGATCTCAGGAATGCTATATATGCCATAAGTATTCTTGGCAGGTTTCTTATTTTAATTTTATAGTCTTGGTCAAACAAACAAGCTAATAAAAAAAATTATTTCCCACCCTCCCACAAGCCAGAACTTAAAATGACCATGTTTTAGATTTCTGTGGGCAGTATTTCCCATGAACTAAGAGCTACAGATTACAGCCTATAAATCCACTGCCTGAATCAGTCATGACGTCTAATGGAGAGCCATTTACAAAGTACACTTCAGCATTTCTGATAAAGGGGTATTTCTAGCAGGCTGGGGTTTCAAAGTTTTAAAAGGGATGAGCTAGTGCTTAAAGTTGGAATGCAAAAGAAACTGCTATCCCCCTATTTTTGTCCTATATATTGTGGCGTATATCTGAATAGAAGCCCATGATTAATAGATTTTTGTCCTATCTCATTGCATAAAGCATTTATACTAAACAGTGAAATATTTCTTTAAAAAGTAACAAATTGTCCATATTGATTGCATGTTAATTTAAATTATTTAGAAATATACACTCACCGGCCACTTTATTAGGTACAGGGTTGGACCCCGTTTTGCCTTCAGAACTGCCTTAATCCAAGAAAATATCCCCCACACCATTACACCACAACCAACAGCCTGTACCGTTGATACAAGGCAGGATGGATCCATGCTTTCATGTTGTTGATGCCAAATTCTGACCATGTGAATGTTGCAGCAGAAATCAAACCTCATCAGACCAGGCAACGTTTTTCCAATCTTCTATTGTCCAATTTTGATGACCCTGTGTGAATTATAGACTCAGTTTCCTGTTCTTAGCTGACAGGAGTGATGACAGGAGTGGTACCCGGTGTGGTCTTCAGCTGCTGTAGCCCATCCGCCTCAAAGTTGTAGATGTTGTGCGTTCATAGATGCTCTTCTGCATACCTCAGTTGTAACGAGTGGTTAATTGAGTTACTGTTTCCTTTCTATCAGCTTGAACCAGTCTGGCCATTCTCCTCTGACCTCTTGCATCAACAAGGCATTTGCGCCCACCGAACTGCCGCTCACTGGATATTTTCTCTTTTTCTGACTATTTACTGTAAACCCTAGAGATGGTTGTGCGTAAAAATCCCAGTACACCAGCAGTTTATGAAATACTCAGACCAGCCCGTCTGGCATCAACAACCATGCCACGTTCAAAGTCATTTAAATCACCTTTCTTCCCCATTCTGATGCTCGGTTTAAACTGCAGCAGATTGTCTTGACCATGTCTACATGCCTAAATGCATTGAGTTGCTGCCATGTAATTGGCTGATTAGAAATTTGTATTAACGAGCAGTTGGACAGGTGTAACCAATAAAGGGGCCGGTGAGTGTATATAATGCCAGTTTGTAATTTTCAGCCTATTTTCAGTGCCTATTATAAAATATGTTTGCATAATTTCTGAGATTCAGCGTGTTAGCAGCTGTTTTTGTGAAATTTTTGTGAAATTCCAATTGCAACAGAATTACTGGGAAAAATCTCTATAGATTGATGGTATTTCATACCGTTCTGCCTTATAATCTTAAAATGTGAGCAAAATGACCTGTTTTGTCACCACTTTAGACACTATGCAAGAGAATCATTCAAATATTAAGTTAATTCTTAAGTGATGTTTGTGAATTAGCAATAGTTTCCGCTGTTCTGATGGTCAGCTGCAGATGTAAATGGCAAATAAGGAAGTTCTGATATACAGCATTATTGCAGTGCTACGGGTGTGATATTGCTCATATAAATAGCCATTGACTTCCATAGTATTTTGCTCCTACTATGGAAAGCAATGGCTTATTTTGCCAACATTCTTCACAATATCTTGTTTTGTGGTTAACAGAAGAAAAAAAGTTCAGAACCAGTTTAGCATGAGTAAATGCTGAGGAAATTTTCATTTTTGGGTGAACTATTCCTTTAATACCAACAAAAAAAGATTCTGGAGATTGCAGGTTTTGAGTGCATGTCTCAAATGTGTTACAGCTTCACAATAGTAAACCAAAATAAGCTAGATGAATCAAGGAAATCTTTACTTATTTTCACCATTATTTATACGGGAAATTATTTTTCTTATAGTTTAGCTGCGGATGCACCAGGTTCTTATTTCACTAGGGGTGCAAAATCTGCGATTGTTCAGCATATCAAAACCATGACCTTGAATTCAGCACATCCACAAATTACTCCAGTGCTTTACCTCAGCACATCCATCCTGCGAGACGGTGGACGGCAATTCACAGAAAAGCGTTCAATAACAAACCCTTATGAGTGAAGCCGAGATTCCTCCGAGTCTGAATTGCCCGTTACTCTCAGCGGGAAAAGAAGATGACAATGATGGAGTCCGCTGCCTGTGCATTTTGTCATCAAGGATAATAAATGTCAATTTCCAACCAATCCAAATATAAAGCAGCATTCACATTGGTAATCACTGAGATGAATAGATGTGGGTGTGCAAGGTCTATTTTCTCTCTGACATAATGGTTTCATTGGAGAACAATCAGTAGTGACAAGTTTATAAAAAGTTGTTGTTGATGTACTGTAGTGTGTGTGTGTGTATGTGTATTTGTTTATGTACTAGACTGTCTGATATACAAATTATGAGAGCTTAGAACATAATAACCAATTTCTGTTTGCGGTTGATGTTGATGCCCGGGGTTTTTTTTTTGTTCTCTAAAAAACAATCAGTGTTTTTCTCCTTGAGCGCCATGGACAAGATTTCATAGGTAATTATTAAACATTCTGCTTGGCACCTCAGGAGATCAACAAATTGCAAATGATGCCATTTCCAAAGCCAGCTTCTTGTGTTATAAAAAAAGCAAGATTACAGTGACTAGAAAATTTTAATAAACCCCTCAAGGAGTAATTTGTTCAACTTGATATACAGTTATTTGATTACAAATATCACAGGACTTAAATTTTGCGTGTTTGTCACAGGCAAAAACTGGTTGAAATCACCAAACTGTTCCTCGTATCTTACTGTTATTATTTAGTAATTAGATTAATCAGACTAATGCCAAAAAGCACTGACCTACAGCTAAATTTGTTTGTCACTTCACCTTTTAATTGTGCGCACCAGCCCTGTGGCCTTTATATTATGGACAGTGTTTCCAGATCTTGTTGTAAAAAACTGTAAGTTGGTTGAGCAAACAAACCTAAAATTAAACTTGCAAAAAAAATTAGGCCTAACAAATCCCCCAAACCATCCATCCACCCAACACAAACTAAAAAAGCAAACCCCAAGACGCTAATAATAAATGGACATGGGAATCCTGAAAGTGAGTGCTCTTTGCATTTAAAAATAAAACTTGCATTAGAAAAACTTCGGCCAAACAAATCCCCCCACCACCCACTCAACAAAACTATAAAAAACAAACCCCGAGATGCTAATAATAATTGGACATGATAACCCAAAAATTGGTGCCCTAAATACTTAAAGTTTTTGACTCTTCTAAAACATAAAAATACCATAATATGTTTGCAGATATTTAAGAAACATGCCAAGTGAACATTCTTGTTTATCTGAAAAACAAGTTACGTCCTGGAACATCTTTGTTTTGGTCTTTTAACCTGCCTGTTGTCAGTTTAGCCAATTATGATTCAGCGAATCTCCATGTTGCCTTGGTGGAAAACAGAGTATTTCATTAAATCAGTCAGGAAGACTCTCAAAGTATGCGTCCGTGACTGAAATGCGACCTCCGGTGGACAGTAGCTGAGTTGAGATGCAGATTCAGAGTTCACATGAGGTTATTAATTAGCAAATAATATAAATATTATAATCGTAAACATTAGATGAGCAGGTTACATTGTAACCCTGTGTCCTAACAACACGCTATGTGATGGGATTTGCAGTGATAAGCAATTTGGTTGTTTTCACCAGACCCAACACGACATAAATTTAAATACAGCCATTCAGAAGCACAGAATACTGCACTCTAACAAAATGGTATGATTTACAATCTAATTAATACATTTTAAACCTCTTTAACATTATTAAATATACATGCTGAATCACTGATATGTGTTGGCTTGCGCTGACAGTTCTAAATTTCAATTTCAAACAGTTTATTTTATTTTTTTTACTTCCAATTTAGCAATTACACACAATGTTCTTACAAAATAATAGTCTTTACAAAGTATTTTTCTTAATCTCAAGATTGGAAAAAAATAACAACAGTAAAACTCTAAAATACACAACTAACACATATATTTGGTAAATCTCACCTGTAGTAAGTCAGTCTTTCTCTGGAGATGTGCTGCAACCTTTAGAATGAGAACATTTGGCATATGTGACTTTTTGTAAATATTTTTCTTAAATATTAGTCTATTGTAAACATACAAAAAATAGATGTTTAATAAAATCTCACCTGTTGTAAGTCAATCTGGCCTGCAACTTTTAGAATGAGAAAATCACATTTGGTAAACATTTATTCCTAAATACTTGACTACTGTACATTTATGAATGGAAATACTGGTAAAATCTCACCTTTAATAAGTCAGTCTGCTCTCTGGGAACAACTTTTAAAATGAGAAAAATACATTTAAATGAATTACTGTTAATATTTTTCCAAAACATTTTATACTGCATATAAATGGGAGATCCATTCAAATCTATGTAAAAAATACCTGTAGTAGATTAGCCAGGAAACTAGAAGAGAAAAAGTAAAATTTTTATACACATATTGAGATATTGCAAATTCAAACCTAAAACAAACTTCCTGAGCTTTAAACATGTGGCCAAACTCTGTCTGTATTAGCAAGGGTCTAATATACTCTAGAAACATTTATTCTGTTAACAATACATTGGCAATCTCTTATGCCATTTTACAAGGTATAACACAAATTTGAAGAATCGTTACTTACCAAATGTGATGATTGAACAATTAAAATATCTGGTAAACAATTTCCCATGAGTCTTACTTCTTCTGGTGTTTAACTGGCAGTTGGAAAACTGACTTGATGGTGCATATTCCACCACCTGCTGGATTGGAGGTATAAGGCACAACTTAAAGGATGCTGGTTCAGCATGTTTCTAATTCAACACACACTATTACAGACTAGTTGAGACAATGAAAACTTCATGTGGATAAAACTAAAAGGCAGAATATTTTTTTACTAAGTGTACACTGTTATTACCAACATTAACTTGCAATATTCAAAACTTGATGTCTAGAAGTCAAATTTGGCTGGCAGTGTGTGGGTCCTGCATATTAAAGTTATCTAAGTTTGCAAAATGTAAGATTAAATAGAACAAATCAGGGTACTTACTCATTATTTGCAACAAAGCCCATCTGTAGACTTTTCCTGGCTTCTGGAATGATCAGCACCACATGCTACAAAATGACACATTCTGATAGAACCTATGTTTCTTTGTTTTACGAACACGATATTTTAAGTTTTCCATTTCCCTTCAAGTTAAAGTTGTTACAACTCATACTGTTGAGTACTGAGGCACTGCAAGTTGATAAGACATAATTAGACTTTTTCACCTGACTAACACTCAGAATAATTTTTTACAGTGTAGTACCAGTCACTATATTGCCCCTCCTGAGGCCAGGAGAGTGTGTTTTATTCACAGAGCTCTTGCCAGCTAGCTTCTGTTACACTCAGTCACCCCAACCTCACTGCCACTGGCTCACGGCACCAATGTAATCCCCTAAGGTTCTACCTGCCCACCAGCATGGGAGGCAAATACACTATCAAAGATGCAATAACTTCTAGTGCTAGTCAATACTGTGCCTCCTGCTAAAGTGAAGTTTTGACAGAGCTCTTACTAGCTCACCCATAAACCTCACTCATTTATAGGTCATGGCACCAGGATAACTTTTGGTATATATAAAGAGTATAA
>NC_079445.1:31490422-31562922 GCF_903798145.1 Danio aesculapii | reverse complement strand
ATTTTCATCATCACATGATCTCTTATAACAAAATCACATGACTTTTTTTTTAATGCGCTTACTGAAATTTGTGCGGTAAAAGTGTTTCCATCGTAGTTTATGCGCATCTTTTCTTATCGAATAAAAAGTTTATCCTACTCAGTTATGCGCATAAATTTATGCGCATCATGGCGTTTCCATTAACCGATTTTTTATGCACATAAGCAAAATGCGCATAAAAATAGGTGGATGGAAACATAGCTAATGTGAATAGGTCATCAAATGAGTTATAAATATGCATAAATTATGTATTTTGTAAATAAACTTGTTACAATGAAAGACAATCATTAAACAGAACACATTATAATATATATAAAAATATGAAACTTGTGGTACACAATATTTTATATCATATACAAATATATCAGTATAAAATATCAAATAATATCCCATTAAAAGGATAGTTAAATTTACCTAAATTTAGTTTCTATTATAATGCACTCTCCTTCCATGTTATGAACATGGGTTTCTGTCTCATTAAACACACAAAATAAAAAGATCTGGATGTTAATGGTTACCAGGTAGCAACATTCTTCAAAATATAATTTTGTTCAACAGGAAAATTAGGAATTAAAGATTTAGAATCACTTGAGGGTGAGTAAATAGTGAGTAACTGTTTTCTTTTTGGATGAACTATTCAATTAAATTCATTCATTTATTCATTCATTCATTCATTCATTCATTTTCTTTTCTGCTTAGTCCCTTTATTAATCTGAGGTCACCACAGCAGAGTGAACCGCCAACTTATCCAGCCTATGTTTTACGCAGTGGATGCCCTTCCAGCTGCAACCCATCACTGGAAAACATCCATACACACTCATTCACACACCCTCGAACAATTTAGCTTATTCACCTATACCACATGTTATTTTAGACTGTGGGGGAAACCGGAGCACCCGGAAGAAACCCATGCGAACACAGGGAGAACATGCAAACTCCACACAGAAATGACAACTGACCCAGCCAGGGCTCGAACCAGCAACCTTCTTGCTGTGAGGCGATTGTGCTACCCACTGCGCTACTGTGCTGCCCTATTCCATTACATATAACATAAAAATAAACTTTATAGACAGATACTACATATAATAAAAGTTCCCTGAGGTGAGAAAAACGTGAGTACAAAATAACTCACAGTAATGTGTGAGGGGGGATATAATCAGAGAGGAACAAAATCTTAGGAGGTTGAAAACAAGGACAACTTAACAAAAAGTGTATGTCTGTGTGTGGTGTGAAATTATGGAACGGATTCTCAAAAAATGTCAGGATATTAATCAATTTAAAAAGTTGTATAAATATATATTATTAAAGGAATTTAATGATATAGAGGTAAACAAAATGAGAAAGGTATGATGAACTCAATTAATGGCTGTTTGTAGTACTATGTATTTTTGGTCTATGTTATAAAATGTAAATGTACGAATGGAATTAAACATATAATATGTCAAAGATGCTAAAAGGATAAAACATGTCTCATGTAAAGCTCATATGTCTCATGTAAAAAAGAGATAAGTAAAAGAAGAAATAAGTTGAATAATAGACAAATGATGTGTGTGGTAATAGGGTGGAGAAATAACAAGCTTGAGCTTCATCCTGCTCCATTTCGACCATGTTGAAATGTATTTTGTTTAAAGTTGTGTGTATGATTTTTCTGTTCAAAAGAAATAAATAGATCAAATCAAAGCACTCACTGCTGGTCATGTGTGAAACCTTCTCCATTTTCTTCAATACAGAGTCCATTCTAGAACCGGTCTGGTCCATCTCTTCATTAAACTCACCCAGCATACTAGGACAAAAAAAGATGCACTTTTGTCAATTTGATTAAATACAGATGTAACATTTTGAGACTGTCCACAATTAGACACTTACAGAAATAGTCAAAACACATTCAATTCAATAATCGAAAGTGCAACCGTATGACAGAATGCATTCAAAACAAAGGATCACCTTCTCTCTACCCCAGGGGTGACCAACCCTGTTCCTGGAGATCGACCTTCCTGCAGATTTCAGTTGCAACCCATATCAAACACACCTGCCTGTAATTATCACGTGCTGTTCAGGTCCTGATTAATTGGTTCAGGTGTGTTTGATCAGGGTTGGAGATGAACTTTGCAGGAAGGTAGATCTCCAGGAACAGGGTTGAGCACCACTGCTCTACCTATTGTCATTTTGTGAAAAAGTGCCCCAAAAACAAGCTGTGTTGAATATGATCAGAATCATAGTTGCCATCCACATTATTTTCATTTATTCCTGTACACTCATAAATAAAAAAGATGTAATGAACCACTCAAAAATTTAAATGCGCTGTTTGTTAGCTTACACTGCCTGTTCATCCAGCTCGTCTCCTATCCTGCTGGACATGTCCTTCAGGACGCGGATACTGCCTGTGACCAGCTCTAAATGCTCATCCTGGTCCTGCATGATCAGCTGCATACAGAGAAACTTGCTTATTATAACATATGAAAATAATATGAAACATTCAAAATTGTAATAATAAACCTGCAAACCAAAAGATCAAATTTTCTTGTTTTCTGTCTGTAAAACTCATGAGATGCTTTCTGAAGCATGTTGCATAATGCCAGTTTGGGATTCTACCCAGGTAAGTTTGCAATTAGTTTGAGCAAACCCAAACTAGTTTTCTGGCCTTAAAAAAGTGGGTTGATCGGTTTCTTCCCTATGGTAACTTGAGGTTTTCTTCTGGGTTACAGATAGCAAACCCAAACTGGGCCAATCAGCTGTGAATAAAATGCCTATTCATCCATTCATAGCCTAAAAGAATTTTTGAGTCAAATTTCAAATAATAATTGCAATTATTTATACTTTAACTTTGTAATATACATTTAAACAGTTTTAAATTGTCAATTAATATTAATAATGTCTATAAAATTAAATTTACATTTAAATATTTACATTTGCTTAAATTTGAAATTAATTTATTTAACAGGGACAATGCTCATTTAACAACAGCAAAACTGTAAATAAAGCCAGAGTTAGCCACAGGGCTATTTTTCATCTGCAAAAGTTGTACGTCTAAACTGCACAGCCCAGTCTCCTCTAGTAATAGACCGTGTTGCTCTGCCATTATTATTGTTCTATTACTCCACATCTGTCAAGTTTGCATTTCATATTCTCTATAAGATAACAATTAGCAGATTCGGTTCAGAGTGATTAGTTCATTGCATTGGAAGTAAAGTGGTATGTCTCGCATTCAAGTAAGCAATCAATTGCTGTGCTACCCATTTCTCTGCTACTTTGGCAACTGTAGGCAATACACTAATCGGCCTATAGTTTCTTACATTTGTTTGCTCACCAGCTTTAAAAAAAAATCTGTGTCACTATGGCTAATTTCCAAGCATCTGGGTATTTACCTTGTGTACTTGAAAGATTTATTTGATGGGTGATAGAGCCAGCTAGTATATCTTTGTATGCTTTTAAAAACACAGAATCTAATCCATAAGCATCTTTTGCTTTCGAAGTTCTAAATGAGTCTATAATGTTTAAAACATCAGATTCAGATGTATCATCTATTTTAAAAATTGGCAACGTGGTGGCGCAGTAGGTAGTGCTGTCGCCTCACAGCAAGAAGGTCACTGGTTCGAGCCTCGGCTTAATTCACTTAGTCTATGGTCAATTTTCCTTCCAGTCAGTGTATTAATATTTTTCCAACTCATCTTCCCAATTTCCCATCTTTCCAAATCATAATGAATTAGGTTTTTAAAATGGCTGTCTTTTAGCTGTTTTTAAATCTACATTTGCATTGGTATAGTACTATTAGATTTAAGTTGCCTCATCAAACTATATTTCTGATAATGCTATCTCTTAATCTTCAACAGAGGGGTAAATTTCTGACTCTCTTGTGAGAAATTAATCAAACTAATGCTCTCATGTCTCCTTTAATCAGCTGTTTGCTGCACTTGCATAATCACAAACTCCGGATTAAACCAAGAGTTAAAGTTTATATCAATTTTTGTGAAACAAATAAACCTTTGATCTTAATCAGTTTGGATATGCTTGGTTTAGTCAACCCCAGACTTACTCTGCAACCCAGAGTTTGTTCAACTCATTTTGTGAATATTGTCAATACTGTTTGATAATAAGTGCAAGGTGAGCTGCTATGTCATACCTGCTGCTGCTCCTGTTGCTCCTGAATATATCTGGAGTTTGCAGACACCAGATGAGGCTCCAGACCAGCGTATCGGTCCTTTGCTGTGGCTCCGAGCAGAGCCTGTCAGAGACAGGGCTGTTAACACCAGCAAATATGACCATATCAATCCATTCGGTTGAACAGAGAACAGAAGGAACTCACCTGTTTGTTTTTCTTTTCTGCTTGTGCCACAGCAGAGGGACTGGAGAGCTGCTCCTTCATCAGCTACACACACATTCATATAGAAATAAATAATATATATGTGTGTGCGTGTGTGTGTGTGTGTGTGTGTGTGTGTGTGTGTGTGTGTGTGTGTGGAGGAGAATGATTGGCACCTGAACGGATTTCCGTGTTCGTTCCACAAAGTCTCGTCTCTCCTGGAGTTCATGTTCTCCTAATCGGAACTTTCCAGGGTTCGCCTCCACAATACCTGATACAGTCAAGGACTATAAAAACTTCTGCATATGGGTAAAAAAAAAACTGTTATTATTAAAAATATAAATTACATTTCCAATAAAATTCTCCCTATTTTTTATTCAGTGTAACAACAGCTTCCAGTATGTACCAAATATATTATTTAGAACAAGTATTTTAATAATAACAACTTCTAATAGAAAATTCTCTCCCTCCATCTATCTATCTATCTATCTATCTATCTATCTATCTATCTATCTATCTATCTATCTATCTATCTATCTGTGTATCTACCTATCTATCTATCTATCTATCTATCTATCTATCTATCTATCTATCTATCTATCCGTCTACGTATCTACCTGTGTATCTATCTATCTATCTATTCGTCTACGTATCTACCTGTGTATCTATTTATCTATCTATCTATCTATCTATCTATCTGCTTATCTATCTGCTTATCTATCTGCTTATCTATCTATATGCCTGTCTGCCTATCTATCTATCTATCTATCTATCTATCTATCTATCTATCTATCTGTCTGTCTGTCTGTCTGTCTGTCTGTCTGTCTGTCTACCCGTGTATCTATCTACCCGTGTATCTATCTGCCTATCTCTCTGCCTATCTATCTATCTATCTATCTATCTATCTATCTATCTATCTATCTATCTATCTATCTATCTATCTAGCTTGCTTGCTTGCTTGCTTGCTTGCTTGCTTGCTTGCTTATTCTTTTAAACATTTTAATAAGTACAGATCAGAATGCATTTTTACATAAATATACAGTATGTTATAATAAATGGTGTAACATCATTTCAATATTTCACTATTTTGACTTTTCACAAAGATTATTTGACAAATCTGACATTTTTTGTGCATTTGAAAATAACCAAATGTATACAAAATAATGGTTTTAATTTAAATAGCAAGAGGTCAATAAGATTTAAGCAATTAACTGTTCTATACGGTGAAAAGACACATGAAGTGACAGTCAAGACATTTATAATAGCCAAGGTTTTGAACTCTTTGAAACTCTCTGCTCATCAAATAATCCTAGAAAAAATGTATGATAGTTTTCACAAAAATACTAACACTATTAATAATAAATACCCTGAACACAGAATGAGATTTCTAGAATTGAATTAAAATAACATATTAAAACACTTTTAATTGTATAAAATACTATTTAAAATTGTAATAACACTTCACAATGTGGCTTCTTTCATAGATAACAAAAAAGTGCTCTTTTTTTTTTTTTTTTTTAATAAGATCCATAAAAATCCTTTTTCCTTTCTTTTGTCAGCCCAATATCTTCTTCCCCAATACAGAGCCATCCTGCGTAATATTCTGATGTTTAAAAGCATTACAGGTCTTCAGTTTGCAACAGGATACTGATAGTTTCATGTAGGTCTTCCAGGTCCCAGTCGATAGCCCTCAAGCAGTTTCGGAGCTCATTGGTGCTCCAGTCGAGCTCATCTCTGCTGACGGGGGTCTCCTCCTGCAGCAGCTCCTCCCAGCGCTCATACAAACCCTGTGCTTTGGACAGGGCCTTCTGCACCTCCCTGCCAGAAAGACAAGCAAACTGTCAAAGCCTTTCTACTTGTTTATCTATAGCAAACAACTTGCACATGTGTACCAAGTTGGTGGTAGTTTCTATTATGTTGGGTTGAGTTTAGGGTTCCACAATATATCGTTTCAGCACTGAAATCGCAATGTGGTCATTTGCAAGAGTCACATCCCTGGATAAACAATGTATTATGTGCATGTGTTTTTGAGTCCTGTGACTGTATAATGATTTTAAAAGCATTCAAGTATAAGTAATTGTACCATTTGCAACTTTAATAAGGATTAATTTTAATTATTTGTATTTTTTCTAATTTAATTACTGTACCCGAATACTGTTAGACTCTAAAAATGATAAAACACAGTTTATGTCAATTGAATCTTTTTCTTTATTCTATTGATCTGTGTTTTTAGCTTGTTTACTAGATTATATGCAGATGCACTCCCCTACAGAATCATCCCAATCAATCTAAAATGATCAATTCTTTCCAAATAAAGGCATTCAAGCCATCTGGTGAAATTGCATTAAAATCCCAATATACTGTACACTACATGACAAAAGTTGTCGCCTATCCAAGTTTTATGAACAACAAATAATAACTTGACTTCTAGTTGATCATTTGGTCTCAGAAGTGGCTTATATGGAAGACAAAGGCCTCAAGATTAAACTTCATTTAATTAGGACAGTAAGTTCTGACTTTAGTTGGACAAAAGTCTTGTCACTTAACAGAAATAATGTACAGTATAGAATATAAAATCATGAAGCAGTGGAAAAATAATTAATACTGTGTATGACTGCCATGAGCTTGGACAACTGCATCCATACCCTTATTAATAAAGTCATCTGGAATGGCGTTCTTGCAGGACTCCCAGAGTTTGGAATTCATCTTCAATGCCTCCTATATCTTACCCCAGACATACTCAATAATGTTTATACCTGTTAACTGGGCTGGCCAATTGTGGAGCACTTTGACCATCTTTGCTTTTAGGAACTTTGATGTGGAGGCTGACGTATGAGAAGGAGCGCTTACTTGCTGAAGAATTTGCCCTCTCTTGTGGTTTGTAATGTAATGGGCAGCAAAATGTGATGATACCTCAGGTTGATAATGCTGCTATCCATTCTACAGACCTCTCGCACACCCCCAAACCATGATTTTTCCTTTACCAAACATTCAGTAAACATTCAAAACACATTTTAAGTGTTGCTTTTGTCAGACTATTAATAAGTGTCTGTAGAAGTAAAAATAATACATATATTTAAAAGTTGTTCTCTAAAAAAATCTGTACATACTTCAGCTGATTTTTTTTATTGTATAATTTTTTTTTTTACCTCGTTTTAGGACTTTACATTATTTTCTGAATTATGGCTTGAAAATGAGAGATTCCTAAAAAAAAGTAATTGACTAATGTATCAACAATAGCAAAAACAAGATTGAACATGACTTCAAACACGGTTCAGATTATTTTCGTTAGTGAAGCACGTTTCTTTAAGTATTTCCTCATTTTGTATATATAATTTATACACATTTCAGAAAACCTATACAAAAAAGCTTGCAATGCTAACGGTGTTAATCAACTTAGAAGTATGGCGATAACCATTGATTATATTACTTTACCCTAATCACCTGACGTGTCTTAAAGTATCATCCATTATTTTTTAATTCAACGAGTGATGACAGACTTTTGTTTAGTGTTTGTACGTTAAATGAATGACATGTAGCATAAATCAGTGTTTTTACACTGGTCAACACAAGCCACCAGTGTGCTTTCCAGTCTTCGTTTAACCTTCCAGATCTCTAAATCACTTATTTACATGTTTATAATCCTGTTTATTAGAGCACGGGGGTTGTTGATTAGTAAAGTCACATGAAAACAATAAAGTGACATTAACTGTGGCTACAGGTAGTGTTGAAGATGCCTCATTGACCATCAAATTAACCTGTCAGTATTCACGTCATGTCATCCAGACAAAAACGGAAGACGGAAAACATGTACAAGGAAAAGGAATGTGACTTTTCTTACCCTTTAACCACGAAAAAAGGATCCTCCATCGACATATTAGCCCCTTTTGCTCAGGAGCTGCGTGAAGTCAACGGCAAGACGGGTTTTGTAAAACATGCACGAAAGATCGAGCTTTCAAAATAAAAGTCTTCAAGCTTTAAATGTCAAATAAAAGTACTCTGGTCATGAATGAGGTTCATCGGTGATTGTTGGGGGAATTACCAGACAGAAAAGAAAGAAAGAAAGACAGAAATTACTAAAATGCTCTTATTACTAAGTAGTCTATACAAATTTAAAACATTTGATTAAATAAATTTATCTGTATTTAAAACATTTAAACATATATAATAGCATTGCGATATTCTGCAAATAACAGCACTCGTACAGCCTTTTATCCCTTCACCCTTGAGTATTACTCCGCCCACATACAGGAACAAACAGAGGAAACTCTACAGTTTGACAAATATTGCTGCTGTTGGACAACATGTTGTACTTTTGAGTTTTTTTAGTCGAGAATGTAGTTTTTAGTTTGCAACTATGCAATTTATTTATAAGGACAGTGCATTTTAAAATATTTATAATTTCTAAGAGGTACATCGAGCAAAGACGGTTGACGATGTTCATCCACAAGATGGCGACAGAGACCGATCTCTCTCATTTGTATGTTGTAGTGCTGTATTTATACCATAGTAGTATTGTGATCTCCGGATTGCAACAGAGAAATACTGGGAAATGTCTGTAGACTGATGGCATTTTATGCTGTTCAGCCCTATAATCTTAAAATGAGAGCAAAATCACTTGTTTTCGAGTCCCAGCTGGGTTAGTTGGCATTTCTGTGTGGAGTTTGCATGTTCTCCCCATGTTCGTGTGGGTTTCGGGTGCTCCAGTTTCCCCCAGAGTCCAAAGACATGCAGTAGGTGAAATGAATAAACAAAATTGATCATAGTGTATGTGTGTGAATGAGTGTGTATGAATGTTTCCCAGTACTGGGTTGCAGTTGGAAGGGCATCCGCTGTGTAAAACATGCTGGATAAGTTGGCTGTTCATTCTGCTGTGGCAATCTCTGATGAATAAAAGGATTAAGCCGAAGGAAAATGAATGAATTTATTTATTTTTTGCAAAGACCACACATCAATAAGAACTTACAACTGTCAAACTATTTGTGTAATATTTAGTTGCACTCTTTGCAAGTAAATTACTTAACCAGCAGATCATTGTTATTTTTATGTCAAAAATTATAATAAAATAAAGCGAAATACGAAACTAAGTTGCAATGACCTGTTTATATTGCATGTATGCTAAATTCATCCTATTTGTAATCAAACACTTGGATTAATGTTTAATGTAAAGAAAAGAAACCATAAACACTGTCAAAACATTTCACATGACTTCAGTGGTTCAACTGTAATCATACAAAGTAATCAAAAATGACTTAGACGAATAGACGTTGAGTTAACTACATAAGGGGAGTAACTGATAGCCAGATTTTCTGTTTTTGGGGGGCCTGGGGGAGGGGTGAACTCACCCTTTAAAATATTTACAATTGTTTCAAGTGTCTTATTCCATGCATAATGCAGTTTTTGAATACTTCATCGAGAAGACAAAGCGCTTCCTCTTTGGCTCCATTACCTCATCCATGATTACTTAACAAGCAGAAATGGCATATTTTTAGCTTTGTTTGTCACTCACTTCATAACAGGGCTGTTAGCACACATTTGTTGCGGTCCTGACCTGATTCATAATTTATTCGGTTAGGTAACTGGCCTACATGCTTGACGTTCAGAGCATTACACCTGCAAATCTAATGACTGGTGGGTGACCACAATTTGTATTTTTATGTAAAAGGTATGATTTCATTTAGTTATTCACTTGTTATCTACAAGTGACTGTGTTTCAAATTATGGGTTGCATTTCCTGTTTGGGGAACTTCCATTTAAAAGAAGTGAAACAACCATTTTAAGTAATAAGGTTTGGAAAGAATTTGAAATCTAAGTGAGAGGAATGTTTAGCTTTGCGCTTCATTTTTTAATGTCATGAAAAAAAATGTTGCGCTTGGCAATTTATGTGGCATTATTAGGCTGTAATGTGTGAAAGAGGCTATGTTTTTACAACAACTATTCTCTGCCCCTTCGGTTACCTATATATATTTGAAGAGTTCATTAAAAAAAATTTTGTTCACAGAATTTTTCATAAATCTGTTTTTTTTTTTTTTTTTTTACAATTAAACTCTTCTATTCTCAATGTAAAACCGTGACTTCTGAAAACTACTAAAAACTCTGCTGCTGCTGCTGTGTAACGGAGTCTGGAGTTTTTGACCAGTTTGTATAGACTGGAATATTATTAAAAATTTGTTTCTCATATATTGTGACATTTTGGCATCTTTATGCACAACTTTTATCTTCATTAATTAACTTTACAGTGCACCTGCATATCAACTACTGGCATTTGAAACAGCCAATGAAGCAGGTATCGCCACTGTAGGACTTGTTTTGATGTTGTTTGTCTCATTAGAGAGTTATAGACCATCGGTTTAGACTCTTAAAAAAACAGTACACTGTATCTGCATTTCTACCTGCGGGAGACTGAGACCGATGATGATCTGCAGCTGCTCATCCTGTTATTCAAGACTGAGATTTCAGGCCATTTCATTTCTTAAGCAAAGATGCTGAATTGTACACTATATTCATTATATATTTCTGGTCTTAGCATTGCTAGCTATTTTCAGTGGTTGTTGACTTGCTCCTGAATATACCCTCACCATTTCTCTGGTACTTTCTTTAAGCATCTTTCCATCCATACATACTTCAATACTTGACCACCTTCTCAAAAATAAATCAATTTAATGTTCTGATCTCAAGCTTAGGCAAATACCTGGGAAAGCACCAATCAGAGGTCTCGTCTTTATGATGTCATCATATACTTCTTGCAAAGTATTTTATGGTATTTTAAAAATACAAAAAAACAAGAGAGTAAAGTATTTTGATTCAAGATATTAAGCCATTTTCATCAACCCTATCAAATACAAATGACAAAATACTATTTTGTATTTTGAATACGTATTTGAAATACATGTATCATAAATACTGCCCATCCCTGAGTGTATTTATGCACACACACTATAATCTGCTGTTTTACTTCATATAAAAGCTAGACACTTTTTTGCACAGGCCTATATCAAGGGTTAATGCTGCCAACTGATGATCAACAGTAAAAAAAACACACATTTTACCTCTTCCCAACAAAAAACCCCACAAACAATCAAGAATGCATGATTATATGCTGTCATGGCTTTGCAATTAACATTTTTTATTACAGTATAATGAAAGCCTATGGGGCAAAAACAGTCACCAACATATCTAAAGAGTAGCAAATTTGAACGGTACACAAGTGAGGACATGTTTGCACACAGATTTTCAAGTCAAGTCAAGTCATGTTTATTATCATTCTGCTACATGTGTGGACATACAGAGGAACGAAATGTTGTGTCTCGCAGGACAACGGTGCATAAATTCATCATAAATACAAACACAACACTGGACATAAGACAATTTAAAACACCTATGCATAACTAACATCTACTATATAATAAGAACATTTTCAAAACACTTCACTGATTGCTTACGGTGAAACGAATGATACTCCTATAAATCACACAAAGCATAATGGCCAAGGAGTGTTGAATGAAGGTGGATAGGGTTAAATGCCGCAGTCTTTCCTTCCAGTAACGCTGTTCTCCTTGACTTCCTCCTCCACCTCCATACAGTCACCCTTTCCTTCCCGTCTCCTGTCTTCCTCTGTCGCCACACTCTCTGTTTCATCTTCACACACACTTCACCTCCGGATGAAGGAAGGGTTGGTTTTGTGGTCAGGGACGCATTTTTATTCCTGCTATGAAAACTGACTGGAAAGACAACTGAAAAGGAGCAATTTGACGCATAAATAAGCTATAAAAAACATGTTTCGCATTAAAAATGTCACCAGGCTGATTTGAGGTTTAGCAAATATCATTGCCACAAAACCATTTGGGTTTGTTTTCCTCATTTATGTTAACTATGGTTTTAAATAATGTGCGTAGTAATGTGTCATAAAGGAATTAGCTGTGTGATGTGTAGTAGCAATTTTGGTAAGAAATAAATGATATCTCAATGCAATAAGACTAGTATTTAAATGTGAATTATGCAAGTTTTGCGATTGAATGATGAATAACTGAAGAATTAAATAATATCACCAAGAAACTTTTTCACACAACCTGTCAAAATAAATGCACATTTTTAAATTAATATATTATTATTGCATTGAACAAGGATGCCCAAACTAGGGCTCACAGTATAATTTTTGATTTGGCCCGCCATTCCATCTGAGAAGAGAGGACGAATGATGGCCATGGTTTAGAACATGGGTCTTAAACTCAATTCCTGGAGGGCCGCAGCTCTGCACAGTTTTGCTCCAACCCTAATCAAACACAGTTGATTCAACTAATCAAGACATTCATGACTACTAGACACTATTAAGCAGGTGTGAGTTGAAGGTGGTTGTAGCTAAAATTTGCAAAGCTGTGGCCCTCTAGGAGTTTGAGACCACTGGTTTAGAGATTTTCATTTCTAATGTAAGCTTGTTTGTTTGATTGTTAAAAGCTAACTGAAACTAAATGTTTTAATTAAATAGTGTAAATTAATCAGATTTAGTTTAAATATACACACCGTCACCCCGCGCATAGAGGACAAATCAAGGCAAAGGCAGATTCTGCTTGACTAGTGTATTCAGCATTGAACTCCCCTGTGCTATAAATGTGATTGTTTTGTTTTTCTTGCAGTAAGTTATAATTTTAATTGTTATACTGCATTTAAAATGATTTAAAGTAAGGTTTTTCTATTTAATTTTAAGCCTTATGAAATAAATTAGGCAACTTTAATGTAATAAACAATAGCTTGATATATTTACCTTTGGCCCACGGCTCTCAATGATATTTGGCTTTTGGCCCATTATACGAAAAAGTTTGGGCACCCCTTGTATATAATATACTTGTAAAAGGAATAATAATGGCAACTTTAGAAGAAATAATTATACACACTTATTTTTCCATGTGTCAATTTCAACAGGAATGCAAGGTGTATTTCATATGGTTCCTAAAAATGGTATTTTGTTAAACACTTATTAAATTTTAATCATTTTCAGGATTTTAATTAAATAGACATGCTTTTTTAAAATTACTTACGTGTATTTAATTAATGAACAAGAATCCTTGAAGGCATCTCGAAGGAATTTTTAACATGTAGACTTATTAGGATTGCACGTTTACCGGTACTATGGTAGTATAGCGATACTATAGCTGCAAAATACTGGCGGTGCCACTGTAGTTTGTAAACGGTAGTATCGTCATTAATGGTCTATCTACAATAGATAATGTATGTGGAAAAGTGACCAAAATGCTCTTACGTTTGTGTAACAATAAACCATTTTATTTGAATAGTCCGTGGAGCCCCGTAAGGTTGCAAAACTGTGTAGTAATTGTGCCTTTTATGGTAGACTATTGCATGTTTTCTAAAGGGCGTCACACACCGGATGCACCGATCAGTGCCGTAACATGGCGCGCACATAAATAAAAGTATTGCACACCAGACGCGCACATTCGCATGCTATTTAAAAGGAAACTATTCAGATGGTGCTCTGTGGCACGGCAGAAATATGAACAGTGTCCTGAGTCATGGCTGGGTTCCGCGGACAGCCACCGACTTGCGGCACCGGTGTGTATACCCTGATAGAAACCTATGTTTAGAATACTGAAATGCAGGGTGCTGTGTGGCACGACGCAGCGCATTGCCGAGCGGCACTTCTGGTGTGTGACCCCCATAACACTTCAGTTCGAACACACATCTGAATTGGTTCATTTGTGTTCCTGTCAAAATAATGTAGTAGCTACTACAACAGTGGCAATCTCTCAAAAACAACAACACACAAATTGAAGATTTCAATTACTTTGGATTGTTACCTGATAAGACTGAAAAAAACCAATAGATGAAAAACCCAAAATAGAAACAGAAAACATTGACATTTTTTGACCACCTCATAAAGCCTAATTTTGTTGGAAAATGCTCTTTTTGTAACAAATTTTATTTGATATAATTTGTATCTTTATTTTAATGTATTTTTGTTGGTCAGTTATCTACAAAATAAACAAAAAGAATGAATAAATTTTAGGTGGTGACATGCAAATAATACTTAAATTATTAAGAATTATGAATTAAATTTAAGTAGGCCTATAATAACATAAAATATAGTATTTATGACAATTTTCTTTATAATTTGAGCTATGAATTACAGCATCACAATACTACTTGGTATCATGATACTTCAACTGTTATAGTATTGTAAGATGAATTAATGGCATCACGACAACCCTAAGACTTATACACATGTTTTCTATCGGACATGGTTACATTATGTTTTTAATTTACCCAGGACATTTTTTTTTTACTATTGTTGTTAAAAATAATGGCTTAAAACTAGAATTCTGTCTACGGAAATGTTTGGAGGCAGGCCCACATGTAATCTATTTCCCCTGTTTATTTATTTTACGAATAAATTATCACTAGCCATTTTATTATTAGTAGCCCCCCGAGATATCCCTTGTTGATCTGTTTTTTTGTGTGTGGGTGTGTGTGTGTGTGTTAACAGCTGCAAAAAAATGGTCATGGAAAGAAAGGGTGGACCTAATTGGAAGCCTGATCACATGGAATGCAGTTTGTCAGAGAACAGTAATAAATGAGCTATTTTTACAAGCGGTAGCTCGAAGGACCTCATGATTAGTCACCCTGTTTACTAAACAGGTTTGTAATTCAATGCCCCTGTGTTTTAATAACAAAACATTTCCTTCATCTTCAGTTTCTCGATATATTATTCTCCATATCAATGCACACTCACAAACAAGCCTATGAGTGTGATAAGTCAAAACAATCGGAATGAGGTATTTCTTGCACACACAAGGCATTTGTCATGGGAAGCTCCAAGTACACAGGGAAAAAAATGAGACATAAATAATAAAATACCTCACGTACACAACAGGCAAAATGAGCTTAACGTTACATAATAACACTGTGTTTTGGTTTCAGAAACCTAACCTTATACGCAATACTCACTATAATATAAAGCTCTGTTTTCCACACTGACATAATCTTTGAGTTTCGACGTCTCCAGGTAACACTTTCTATAAATAGCAGGCGCATTTGTCGTGATTGACAGCTGCCTTCTGACCTCAATCGCTTTGCTTCCTTGTTGGGCGGGGCTGTTGGACCGGTGACAAGTCCAAATATGGTGCTCGGTGACATCATCGCAGCCTCTGCTGAAGCTGCGGGGGTGTGCAGCGGCGGGCACGTCACGGCTTTTCCACTCTGCGCGCTCCCCGGAGACTCGACGGATGTTCCATATATGGCCATAGAACGTGACGTCGAGCATAAAAGAAAAAAAATGAAAAGTGTCCAACAGCATTTCTAAAGAACTGTAAACACTGGAGGCAGATTGATAATCCTTTCAGCAGAAATGGTTTTCTAGTCTAGCCTGTTTGGTGATTTCGACTGAAATATACCACAAAGCACAAAGCCAGAATATTTACACTTCAAACGAATGAACAAATGATACATTTCGGGCAGCATTAATTAATCGTTAGAATAGCAGCTGGTGATCAATATTTCATAAACAGCGTGTTTAAGAAATGGTGTTTCACTGAAGGTTACTAGCAGACGTTTTATACTGTGCAATTATGACATACGCTGCCTTTGGCGACGCTGTTGTAGAGCAGTGCCATTAAGACCGTGTTGCCAGATTTCACTATAAATATCAGCAATATTTTTTTTCGTTTGGTTTTACTAATTATTCAGAAGAAGATTAATTATTACATTTATATTTGGTTACGGCATCCACTTATTGTGCCAAATTTCACAAAGATGAATGATTTTGTTGCAATTTATTGTTTTGCTGATTGAAATAAGGTTGTGCATATACATTTCTTGTTAGAGACTCCTGAATGTGGTGATATGATTAAGACCTTCATAATGTACGTTTAAAATAGGGTTTGTTTAGTTTTTTTTGTTTTGTTTATGCACTATGTAGCTATTTAATTTAGCAGTTTTCCTATTTTTGTTATTTAATGAATGTGATAACATTTATCACATAAAATAAAATGTTTTGTTTCCCAGTGGTGGGTTGCAGCTAGAAGGGCATCCGTAAAATGCGTAAAACATTCATTCACTCATTAATTTTTATTTCGGCTCACTCCCTTTATTAATCTGGGGTCGCCACAGTGTAATGAACCATAAATTTATCCAGCATATGTTTTTACCCATCACTGAGAAACATCTATACCAACTCACTCACTCACACACTCATACACTACGGTCAATTTTAGCATACCCACTTCACCTGTACCACATGTCTTTGGACTTGTGGGGGAAACCGGAGCACCCGGAGGAAACCCACACGAACATGGGGAGAACATGCAAACTCCACACAGAAATGCCAACTGACCCAGCCAAAGCTTGAACCAGCGACCTTCTTGCTGTGAGGCGACAGCACTACCTACAGCGCCACTGCATCGCCTCTCGCGGTTTCATCTTCTTCTGAATAATTTTTTACTGTTAAATTTGTTACAACTTCCAGCCCAGAGACTACAGATGTAAATTAGCTTTAACTCTGGCACAACATGTCATGTTGTAAATTGTCCCTGTATAAATAAAAATTATATTTTAATATTATTTCTAATTTAAGACTTACATTTTTTTTGTTAACGAGTGAAAATGAAAATGACAAATATTAGCATAGAAATTAACAGTTTAAGGTTTAAAAGTTTAAGCCTGATTGCTAAAATTTGGATATGGAAATACAAAAAAAAGAAAAAAAAGAAACTGACATAAATTGAAAAATTGTGATACATATCCAAAAGAAACAGAACACATTAACGGGGCAGCATGGTGGCGCAGTGGGTAGCACAATCACCTCACAGCAAGAAAGTCACTGGTTCGAGCCTCGGCTGGGTCAGTTGTCATTCTGTGAGGAGTTTGCATGTTCTCCCTGAGTTTGAGTGGGTTTCCTCCGGGTGCTCCGGTTTCCCCCACAGTCCAAAGACATGCGGTACAGGTGAATTGGGTAAGCTAAAATTGTCCATAGTGTATGAGTGTGCGTGTAAATGAGTGTGTATGGATGTTTCCCATTGATGGGTTGGAGCTGGAAGGGCATTCGCTGCGTAAAACATATGGTGGATAAGTTGGTGATTCATTCCACTGAAAAGCAATAAATCAAAATATACAAATACAATTAAAAACTACAAATAAAAAATACAAAAATGTTAAAATAATAATAAAGCTTATAAAATATCATACTTGAATAATACTGACAAAAACTGCCACATTTGCATACACGTATTCTGTTAATAAAGACAAAGTTGGGTATAACAGACGGACATGGCAACACATGGCATGTTGACTTGATACTACAGCGTTGTGCCAATATGACGTATGTTGACAAGACGGGAGGGGCGTGTTTAGAGCCTACACCCATGGGAATGGAAACTCTTTACGTCACCAGAGCTCACATAAAACACCGCCCTGAGAGGCGCAAAGTTTTAGTTTTGCAATCCACCTTGAAGAGCTCAAAGCGCAGAGGTTTAAAAACAGAAAAGCATTACGATACATTATAAACACAATGGACGTCGAGGCCAAGAGAATCATGGCTCTGTCTATTAGTAAACTGTACTCATTAAGGACCCAGCGCGGGGGACTGAGGCTTCACCGGAGTCTCCTGCTCTCCATGACCATGAGAGCCGCCCGGGACATTTACCACACCACGCAGCTGCTCCGAGACGCGGAGGAGGAACAGGTCGTTCCGTGCGCCCCGGAGGAGCCCATGGAGGTTACCAAAGACCCTCCACAGACTGTAACTCCAATTGAGGTTGTGGCGAACCCTCAAGAAGCCAAAGACGCTCTGGAGGAGGAGGACAAAGAGAACCGGTGCGCTCCTGAACGCCACTCCAGGAAGCGCCGCGTCAAGACAGCGCTCGAGCCCGACTTTCTGCCTCTCAAGAAGGCGAGAATGGACACAGACGAGGACAAACAACACCTCCAGGCCGAGGTTTTGAGGACTAGTAATGGAAACAGCTGTCGCCAAGCTGAGACTCTGACCGCGTTTCCGACTAACCGTGCCATGGTGGCGTGTTGAGCAAGGCGCGCTTGGATCATTCCGAGAATTGATCTCCCTTAATTGGGATATTTTTGTTTTTCTGGACTGACTGGTTCGGATATGCGGTCCTGAGACCTGTGAGGCCGGCAGTGCTCGCCATGAGCTCAAGGAGAGGCCAGAACGAGCAGGATTACAGGACAGGTGGTGGATACGGCGATCCCAGTCCTATCGGAACCACCAGAGCTGCTTCATTGTTCATTGAGGAGTCAGATGACTCGGATGAACTGGTTGAACTGGGAAGGGAGGCTCGAATAATGTCTTCTGCCCAGCCTATGAACTTAACAACCTCAAAAGGAACAAATGTGACGGTGTACGAGACAGAACACGTACTGTGATACTTGAAAAATGTCTTGAAACTTCCTAATGCCAAAAACGTGTTAAATGTCACTGTTGCACAGAACAATTTATGCTATTTATTATAGTAATATGAGAAGGACTTGAACTGATATCATATGAAGCTGATTTCAGTGTTTCATGTTGGAATAAACATGCAAATGTTTCAAACTCATCCTCTTGTATTTGGGTTTTTATTTTGGGTTTATTTTTTACTCGTTTGGGATTTGGGGATAAAAATGATTAAAGATGAAAAAATATTTAACACATTTTTTTAACCAAAGAAGTTCAACTTTCAACTTTATTTCCGGCAGCTGGGGTGCCGGAAAAGACCGTAAAAGAACAGCTGTTAAGTTAAAGAAATTCACGTAAATCAACTGACATTAAATTACAGAAATTTCCTTGAATTTAAATTTCTGTAATTCAACCTCTTTTATTTTACAATAAATTTCTGTAATTTAGCGGCCGTCATTTTAAGGTCTGCCGGAAATAAGTAAAATTACAGATTTGTTTACAGTGTAGGTTATTTATTTAAGTTTCCCCCTTCGTTTATATTTGATGATTGATTGAATGATCGATATTTTACAGATTACAAAAACATTTCCAGCTAGCTAGAGTTAAACACTAAGGCAAAGCTTTTAAAGTATTTTAATATACTAAAAATATTACTATAAATATTATTTTTTACTTTACAATGATTTTAAAAATAGTTTTTTTTATAATTACTGTTAAAAAACAGCCAATAAGATTTTCACAGATAGGCCTATGTGAAAATGACATATGCACACTTTTAAATAACATTTTACGCTATATAAACCATATTTACTATATATTCTTCTCAAAAAAGTGAACTCCTAAACAACACAATCTAACTCCGTGTTCCCTTTATTATTATTATTTTTTTTTTTGCAGTAAATATAAACCACTTAGATTTTTCCAGTTGTAAAAATCCCATTTTTAACCTACTTATCTTGATATCTCTAGGTCATCATTAGGCTTTTAATGTTTGTAATAGTTGATTCACACACCATGAGTTTCGTTTTCTCAAAGCGATCCTAAACCTAATCTTTTTTGATAAAACCAACAGCTCATCATCTGTCACCCTTGTGTGGGCGCAGAAAAAATGGCAACAACTGGAAAGACTACCGTAAAGTGTAATTTCCCTTTATTAGTCAGCAAGATCTGTCAGAACATGTCCATGAGTCACGAAATTTACTTTTCCTTTGAACACATACACATACACGTTGCCTATAGCCCAGCGTCAGACAAGATAATTGCCAAGCTTGAGGTAGCAGCGCGACAGACAGCATTACAGCATCTAAACCTGACATCAGCAGAGAAATAATTCATGCAAGACAGAGAAACTAGAGTCCGTTAGCCTCACAGCATCAATTTTAATCACCCCTTTATCCCCTTTTTTCCGCTTATGTAATACTTTCTTTCAAATTATGGGTTGAATTTCTTCATTTGGGGAAATTCCCTTCATTTTTATTCATTTTAAATCATTTTCAATAATAATGCTGAGCTTTTAAAAAATAATAATTATTACAAGGCTACATTTGTGAACATTTAGCAGGGGGTAAGTCTGACTGCTGTATTTTTAGCTGTCACGAAAATAATGTTATGCTTTGGTATTTAGCAATTTATTTCTTTAGTTTTATTCCACGATTCCACCACATTATTTTCTATTTGTTTGGTTATTTTCTTCCTCACTACATTAATATTTAATAAGCATTGGAGGTGTTTCCAGAATTGTGGGCACATTTCGCCTATTTGCTATTATTATTTTTAATTTTAATTAAACAGTTCCGAAAAACGATAAATTAAAATAGCAAAAATGATATCATGATATTTAAAAATGTGTGTGTGTGTTTACTGATATTCGTCTTGAAAACATTCACTTCAAAGGCTCCCACTATCCCGACCATCTCTGCCTTCTGAATCAAATACTCATCTTCAATTATCATGAAACAATTAAGCATAGTTTTCATCTTTTTTTGTGTGTTTACTCTGTTAAATAAACAACTGAATGAAACATCTCTCTATTATTTGTAATTCCAGTTATAAAAAAAATAGTCTTTATGTCTGTCCCTATCCTATACATTCTGCTCAACTCTCAAAAAGTCTCAAAGGCACCTCCGTATGGATGGCTTACCCGTTGTAACTTGTGTATCCCATTAGCTTGCCATGTACACTGGCGGACTTGAGAAGCAAAGAGGAGTTGACCTCGACAACAAGGTTCGAGCCCAGTGAAGAGCGGTTCCAGAAAGCGGGTAAGACAAAAACAGAATCCAAAAACTAAATAAACAAGTAAATAACAGGGTGAGAATGTGGTAAAACGTGGTAAAATTCAGAAGAGGGCTATTCTTTTTCTGGATTGCTTTTGGGTTTAGGGAAGTGGGAGGGCGGGTCAATCAATAAAATTGCTTAGGTTTAGGGAAGGAGGAGGGTGGGTCAGTCGATCAGTCAGTCAGTCATTCAGTCAGTTAGTTAACAGTGGCCTCTGGTGGATTTGCGCGAGAACTGCAGGCACACATGGCACTCGCGAGAGAAATTTGAGATCTCAAAGAGCGTACACAGCGGCCTCTCATGGATTCGTGAAAACAAAAACTGCAACAAAAACATACCTCCTGGGACATATTTTGCAGTCTCCAGAAATCTGAATGTTTTCAGAATGCGCCTGGGTTGCATGTGTTACACTGTGATATGTCTCACTGAAATTCTCATTCATTTTTTAAAAGCAGTCATGATGAAAATACATATAAAATTAGTTTAATGAACTGTGGTGTCTAATTTGCGGTTAGCATCTTGAGCTAAAGCACAAAATGGTGAAAAATGTGTCTTTTATGGTTGAAAAAGTCTACCAATAAGCCAAACAATTGGTATTAGACATTCCTTATTGCATTTAGGCATTTTGAAGGATTTTAATGATTGAATGATGGATTCAGTTTTCAAAAAGAAAATGTACATCGTATTTGTAGGCCTGTAATATTGAGTTTTGGCCGTTATTAATAGTCTGCTGAAAGTAATTTGTTCATTCTAATAAATCGTCTTTTAATATTGATTTTATGATAAATATGATTTTAGTAAATTATACAGTATTTAACCGTAATATGTACTGTATTTTATTGTAGGACAGTTATGCATTATGTTATTGTATTTTGCGTCACAGGCTCATTCCGAAAACGTAGCCCTATATACATTTCTGGAGATCGTGAAATTATGTAGACAGAGCTACGCATTTTAGAACTGTCAGTTGGGTTTAGGGAAGTGGGTGGGCGGGTCAATCGGTGCTTTTGAAAACACTATTGGTTAAGTTTAGGGATGGAGGAGGGTGGGACAGCCAATTGGTCTTTCAGTAAGTCAGTCAGTCAACAGCAGCCTCTGGCGGATTTGCACGAGAACAGCAGAAATTTGAGATTTCAAAAAGCGTAAACAGCGGCCCCTGGTGGATTCACAAAAACAAAAACTGCAAAAAAAGACGTACATCCTGGGACAGACATGTTTATAGCGGTATGTTTTCAGAATGAGCCTGGGTTGGTATTTTGAAGCTGCATTGTGAAAATTACTGTATATTTACAGTAAAGATATACATACAATTCTGTAAATACCTATACAGCAAGATAAATGTAGCTGTATATAATGTAAATACAGTATTTTTGCTGTAATTTATTTACAGTAAGTTACTGCTGCCACTGTAGATTCTACCAGAAAATTTTAACAGTGAATTTATGAACTGTGTGGAAAATTATTCCACCTCAATTTAGCCGGTTTTTAAAACACTTCTCTGTTTGTTTACAGTGTAATAAGGGATTATCCTATATTAACATCATCATGGGGCATAAAAAGGGCTATTTATTGCTGTTTTTAGGCAGTTTTTCACTGTGCCTAAAGTACAATATTTGCAACGTAATTGTGATTTTTGGAAAGCATGTTGTTTTAGTAACACAAAAGCATGTAAATAGGCTCTGTATTCAAACGAGCTGCATGAGTAATGTGTGAATCATTGCTCTGATTGTAAATGTGGTTTGTGGAAGTGGATCAGCATAGGTTTGTGTGTGTGTGTGTGTGCGTGTGTGTGTGTGTGTGTGTGTGAGATTTCAGGTAGGAGGAGGTTTTGACGCCAGGTGCGTGTTTATCAGACAGGAAGCTTTCAGGTGGAGATTCATTTAAATGGCTGAATGCTGAGCTGGAAAACCGCAGTGAGATGATTATTCAGGATGATTAATCACTGAAACTCATTTTGAGATTAATCACTGAAACCTGTAGCGCAACCAGGAGGCTGTGTGAAAGCTAAATGAATCTGCACTGTACAAATGCTGGGTTCCACACAATCGATTTATGTTGGGAGGATTAAGTTAACTTATTAGTTTTTACAAATTTAAGTGAATTGAACATAAAACAATTAAGTTGTCTCAAAAAACCTTAAGAATTGTGTTGTTTCAGCTCATTTGAATGAGTGGTATGAAGAAATAGCAAACTTCATTTTTTTTAATGGGCTTGCTATGGTGATGTGTGGAGCGAGTTTAACCTCAGACAAGATTCTGATTCAATACTGTTTCCTCAGGGTGGTCTTGATGTGGGTTTTTCACCTTCGTAATGTAGAATCTGGGATTTGTTATAATCTGCGTGTACTTTAAATGAAATCATTTCTATATTCTATTGTGTTTTGTTTTTGCTTTGCTATTATTTGTTTTACATTGATAATTTAAGTTAGGGTTATATAATCAATTATACATCTTAGTAATTCATTTAGTCATCCATTTATTTGATTCATATTTTAATTCCTTTATGTTTATCATTTATTATATTAAAGAGCCCATATTATAGATGAAATAGGGTCATATTTAGGTTGTAAGGGTCTCCAACAACAGTCTAATATGCATGCAAGGTCAAACAACACTTTGATGGTCTTATAATCTGCATTTATTTTTACCTAATTATCCCAGCGACTCCCATATGAATCGTTCAGCGATTCATTTGTTCCCAAACCCATCCTCAGCGCGAAGCTAATCTGCGCTGATTGGACCAATGGCAGCCTGCTGCGATTGGTCGACAGTGACAGGCTTCAGCGCGAGACAGAGTGAAATGCCTAGCTGGTAATCAACTATATAAAAGTCGTCACAGTGCATACACGCTTCATAGTGGATTTTGGCTGCCAGTGGGTGAATGTAAACACAGACGATGGACTAGAAAATACTGACGACTAACTATTTTATTGAGCAAAAGTCCAAGAACTGGCAAGGAGATCTCCTAGCCTCCTAGTCACAGTCTTCTTACTCTTTTCACACAAACACACACACAAAGGGCCGGCGCGTCCATAAATGAGCGGCTGAATAGAGAGGGCGCGGTGCTCAGTTATATCCGCGAATACCCGTGCGTTACACACACACACACACAGGGCCGGCGCGTCCATAAAGGAGCGGCTGAATTGAGGCGGCGCGGCGCTCAGTTATATCCGCGAATACCCGTGCGTTGCACACACGAGGAGACACACACACACACAGGGCCGGCGCGTCCATAAATGAGCGGCTGAATTGAGGCGGCGCGGCGCTCGGTTATATCCGCGAATACCCGTGCGTTACACACACACACTCACAGGGCCGGCGCGTCCATAAAGGAGCGGCTGAATTGAGGCGGCGCGGCGCTCAGTTATATCCGCGACTACCCGTGCGTTACACACACGAGGAGACACACACACAGGGGCGGCGCGTCCATAAATGAGCGGCTGAATTGAGGCGGCGCGGCGCTCAGTTATATCCGCGAATACCTGTGCGTTACACACACGGGGAGACACACACACACACATTACTTGACCGTTGCATGTGTGTAAACAGCTGACGATCCGTAATCAAAGCGGCACGCGTCGCGTTTTCAACGTGGCTTTACACGCGATGAGAATATAAAGAGTTAACCTGATACAGCACACGCGGTTACAAGTAACAAAACACAACTAAATACATCATTTGCAAGATAGAGTAAACGAGGCAATAATTTTAATCGCACGTACTTACACTGGTGAAATGGGGGTAGAAACTGATCCATGATGCTCTGATCCATGTTCAGACAGTCTTCACTGATCCTTCCTTTAACAAACTGAAGAAGTATTCTTTGAAAGCATATAGTTTTCAGAAGCATTTAGAACTGCTCAAGGCTGGGCTATAATGCTGAGGTTTCCTCTTTAATTAGACTCAATAATATCCATCTGCACAGCGTGACTTCATTCGACCGGTGTCTGTCTGTGTGTGTGTGAGACTTTTTTTCTGTTAGTGGGCGGGGCCGCAGGTTTCAAATCTCCCGGGTTTGCGCGCCCAACTACTTGTGTTTCGTAGCTGCGTCATCGCGAAACACCTAATGACTCGTTATCAAGACGACTCGTTTGAAGCACTATGAGTCGACTCTTTTATAGATGAATCAATAGTTTTAAACACTGTACACTTACAGATTTAAGCCTTAGCTGGATATTTCACTTCACTTAGAGCTGTGTTACACACTACATGGAAGGGCATTTTCAAAAACCCATAATATGGGCTCTTTAATCATTTATTAATTTGATTTCTTTATTTTATAAACTTCTTATTATTTGTTCTGCTTTTAGTGCTTTTTCCATTGTTTAGTCTTATTTTGATGGTGTTTTTATGAAATGTTCCTCTCCACGGATATGAGATATGAGGGTATGTCTCTAATTCAAGGTCTTGTAGTCTGATGTATAATAACATTTGTTATGTTTGTGCTGTTCAGACGAAGCATGCACTGAAATACATGCAACTAAGATTATTCAATAAACCCTGCTCTTTTATTATCATCACTTCGTCTCCTGCTTCTGCTCTTCTCTGGCTGCCTTCCACCATCAACTCCTATATTGATAGTAGACTGTTAATTTTAGTTGAATACTGGTAAAAAGGTTTGGGTATTGGAAACTGCTGACTTGTAGTCCAAATACCTGGAGAAACTGACATTTCCTGACAAGATCTGGCGTCTGGGGCTGGATCGTATTTATCTGACGTGGGGAGTGCAGAACGAGCTATTTTTAACGTCTAAAAATGAATGGAAGTAAATGAGATGGGAAGTCTCGAGCCAAAAAGATTCAAATGGCTGCGCCCGCTCATACGCAAAGAATAAGGTGAATAGGTAAATTGAATAAACTATATTGGCCGTAGTGTATATGTGTGAATGAGTGTGTATGGATGTTTCCCAGTACTGGGTTGTAGCTGGAAAGGCATCCGCTGTGTAAAACATATGCTGGAATAGTTGGCGGTTCATTCTGCTGCGACCCCTGATGAATAAAGGGACAAATCCAAAGGAAAATTAATGGAATTTAATGGAAATTAATTAAAGGAATGAAATATTTTAACTTCATATTTGTTTTATTCTAAAAGTCATATAATATTTCTTCCGAATATCATATACATATTTTTTATTTTGAGCATTTTTCCGTCAGAAAATACCAAATATTGATTTCTTAACTGATTTTCCTAACTAAATTTTATTGTTAAAATGTTAGTATTGCATTGATCAAACTTGAATATAAATATATCTGAAAACACAACCCTAAATTAATAAAAAATATTTTAAAAAATTATAAATTACAATATTATTTTACATTTAAAAGAAATGACATCAGTAGTCTACAGTAGGGGTTCCCAAACTTTTCAGCAACATAACAATTTCAGTGACTCACGACCTCCACTATCCTCGTACGTGGTTATAAACATAAACAAATTTGCACACAACAGTGTACACACATCAGTAGGAATTATATAAACAAGCTTATTGACAACACAAGAAAAGTGCAACAGTCATACAACTATATATCCATACAGAGAGATTTTCTCAACATATTTCTGAACATAATAGTTTTAGTAACTCATTTCTAATAACTGATTTATTTTATCTTTGCCATGATGACAGTAAATAATATTTGACTAGATATTTTTCAAGACACTTCTATACAGTTTAAAGTGACATTTAATGGCTTAACTAGGTTAATTAGGTTAACTAGGCAGGATAGAGTAATTAGGCAAGTTATTATATAACGATGGTTTGTTCTGTAGACTATTGAAAAGAAATATAGCTTAAAAGGGCTAATAAGTTTGACCTTAAAATGGTTCATAAAAAATTAAAAACTCCTTTTATTTTAGCCAAAATAAAACAAATAAGACTTAAAAAAAATATTAATTAATTTATTATTAACCATGAGAATGGTGAGCACAATGTTTACATCACAAGACTATTGTTGGTTTAATTTTGGAAACCGCTTTTATTTTTAAAGTACGTGAGTGCTGTAAAGGTGTCAAAGATTAAAATTGTGGCGTTAAATCAATCTGTTTCAACTAACATTATTGCTGTGTCATTAATCTAGCATAATAACCCCATAGGTGGCAATCCAATGGAAAAAGAATGGAAAGGCTGATGGCTTTTTATTTGCATGTTATTTTATGTAACTATTAAGTACTATTTTTAACACTGGTCTACAGAATAAAAGAAACGATATATTTTACTCATACACATAGCTGTCAGTGTGTGGTGTCATTTCCCCCACCTCAAACATTCATGATTCACTCACATTCAGACTGCACTGTACACACATAAATTCAGCAAGTTCTTTTGCCCTCCTTTTTCCAAATATATAAATACATAAATAAATATTAATTTTCCTATTATATTTTTCTTCATGATTAACTCTTTTTTTTATTTGGCTGGAATAAAGAAACCCAATAATAATAACTATAATAATAATAATAATAATAATAAAATAAATAAAATAAAATAAAAATAAATACAAATAATAATATATATATATATACACACACATGTGCCTTATAAAACGACTAGTAAAATAATATTTACTGTTATTATAGCAAAGACAAAATAATTTTATTGTTAATTGGTTATTAAAACATGTAAAAATTAAAGTATTTATATAAAAATATTTATAAGGTATATATCGTGCTCAGCATATATGAGTACACCCCTCATAAATCTATTTTTTAAATTTATATTTTTAATAGGATGCTACAATGTTATATTTGAGCATATACATTAGATTAGTCAGTATCGAAGCCAAATCTGGAGCTTATCTAATAACTCAATGTACGATAACCGTCTAAAAACTAGCACACCCAAATTTATGTTATAGAAAAATACTAAATACAAATTTAAGAAGAGGAAAAATCAAGAAAAAAAATAATAAAAAAAATTTGTTTAAATTTTGCAGGTTGTAATTTTTTTTGCAATATTTAGCTTAAATTTAATTGTTTTATCTTTCAATTTTTAAATATGTTAGGTGACTAAAAATATAATTTTAATAAATATTTCTGTTTAATTAATTTAATTTAATTCTTGTTTAAATACACCAAAATTCATTGCCTATATTCACTGAGAAATGGATAAAAATATTCATTTTCAAAATGGGGTGTACTCAATTATGCTGAGCACTGTATATATATTTGTGTATATACAGTTGAAGTCAGAATTTTTAGCCACCCGTTTATCCCCCCCCCCCCCCAATTTCTGTTTAACAGAGCGAAGATTTTTTCCAACACAATTCTAAACATAAAAGTTTTAATAACTCATTTCTAATAACTGATTTATTTTATCTTTGTCATGATGACAGTAAATAATATTTTACTAGATATATTTCAAGACACTTCTATACAGCTTAAAGACTATCTAAAATATATAGCTTAAAGGGGCTAATAATTTTGACCTTAAAATTGTTTTTTTTTTAAATTTTAAAACTGCTTTTATTCTTGCCAAATTAAAACAAATAAGACTTTCTCCAGAAGAAAAAAATATTATTAGACATACTGTGAAAAATTCCTTGCTCTTTTCCATAATTTGGAAAATATTATTCAAAGGGGGGCTAATAATTCTGACTACAACTGTATATCACATCACAATAGTAATATCAAATTATTCATCCTCTTCTCTGCTTTACAGAAACTTTCAGAGTAACTCTGTAATCTATGAATGTGTTTCTAAGCAGCACTAAACACTCACTGTAGGGAGTGATCATGAAGCCATCAAGTTACCAGCCCAGATCCATGATCACCTGCCTATCAGCACTTCCTGAACAGCTGTCAGTGTGTGGTGTCATTTCCCCCACCTCAAATATTCATGATTCACTCTCATTCAGACTGCACTGTAGGTGTGAACGCACTCCTGAAAGACTCTTCTACAAACGCTTATCCGTCACCTGAAAACACACACACGTTCACACACACACACACTGAAAACAACACACAGCTTTAGAATGCATTCTCTCTGGATTTTATTCAGGTTCTTTAGGAAGAGTTCTGTTCGGAATTACAAAATGCACTGGTAGAAATAGCAGAGAGATAGAGAGACAGAGGAAGAGAGAGAAAAAAGGGGGATTTCTTTTCTTTTTCATAGCCAGAATAAATGTGTAACATCACCAGGTTCAGGCAGCCTCTTTCACAGCTCAACATCAGCAAAAGGGTTTTGGAAATCTTCTTAAATCAGATGATGTGCAGTCAGTTTCTCGTACTGAGAGTTACTGGATTATCTTTTCACCTCTTTTTTTATTTTCTTCAAACAAAAATAAAATCACATTTCCACAGCATGTTGTGTGCTCACCTTACCCACCATTCTCAGAGAACAGTTGGCAATAGAAACAAACAAACATTCTATGAATTGAATCATGTCTCTTCTATTATTATTATCATCATCATTTTATTTTTTCTCCTCTTGGTGCTCTTTTTTGTCTTTTTCATTTTTAAAAATAGAAGAAAAAAGGAACACATTGCTCATAAAAACATCTAACTATATTTATATATTTATACATATATATACTCTTTTCTTTATATTTCTTTTTATATTTTATAATTCCTGAAGTTGACTTGTTAACCCACAAAGTGGCATGCACATTGCACATGCAAATCAGTAATTAAATACCTCTCTTTATCATGGCCTTTTTTTCACTATAAACTTCCTCTTTTGCTTCTAAATGGTTCAGGTCAATAGTAGTATGTATGGCGGGTGGGATGATGTGGGTGGTGGAGGAGAGATGGGACGGGTTTGTGGGTCTGTTTCAGTGACAGTGGCCGCGCGTTTGCAGGAATCCTCACACACTCACAACTTCCTCTTCAACACACACACACACACACACGCACACACACACACACACACACGCACACACACGCACACACACGCTGTGAAGAAACACACTCCCGCTGAGGGTGAAAACGCACTTCCTGCCTAGTGATCCGTTTCCTTTTAGAGAATTACCCAGACTTACCCAGCAACCATTTTATGTTTTTAAAAGATGTCTAATAGATGTCTAAACATTGTCGTCTTGGCTAAAAGAAGACTAAACTTGAGTTAGAATCTAATAGACTACTAAGAATACGCCAAAACTAGACTATAGTCGTCAAATAAACAGTAATGAATGAATACACATATTAAGTCTGTCCAATTTGTCTATTTGATAGTCTAGTTTTGGGCTATTCTCAGATGTCTAATAGATTTTCCAAGTTTAGCCTTGTTTTAGCCAAGCTGTCGACGTTAAGATGTCTATTAGATGTCTATTAAACATTAAATTGTTTGCTGGTTAGTTTTTCTTTTATGTCAGATCTGTTCATTTCTGTTGTTTGATGCTATTATTTAAAGAAATAAATCTAAGAGTGTCTAACATCTGGTTGATTTAAAGGGATAGTTTAGCTAAAATGTTACATTTTGTTATCATTTAATCCACCGACATGTTGTAAACTGTAATTTTTTTTAGATTTTCGAAACATGTTTTAGGGGAGAATGGGGACTGTTGCACCATGGGGCAGTTGCAACAAGACTTATTCCTCCATTTCGGAATGAGCTAGAGTGATAATATTCAAACCATATTCATTAATTCTGAGAGAAATCAGCCCTATGTGTCCATTCCTTCAGTATAAAACCAATTTTTAGGTAAAATTTTTTTTTAATGTTCAGAAAATTTCTCATACTGTCTAACCTGTTTTTTGAAACATCATTCATTCGTATAATTTAAGTCACTGTTTTTTTTTTTAGCTTTAAATAGGAATACCTATCAAGCGTTAAAGCTATTTTATCTCCCCAGGATAGACAGTTTAAGCAGGGTTGACAGAGTTGTCAGTTGCAACCTAAAATTGTTTTAAAAGCTTGCCATGTTAACAATGTACAAGCTTAATTTGATCACAGTTTCAATGTAATTTAATTTGAAAGAATGAATACTTTGATTAATTAACTGATTTCAAAGTTCAAAGAAGTAGTCTAGTAAAGGTCTAGTCTAGCTTATCAGTAAAAAAATATTTTTGTTGATTTTTTTATGGCCCGATAGTTGGCTGTTGCTTCTTCCTTTAATAGTCTGTAGTTATATGGCCAATTTAACACATTTAACAATTTAACCAATTTACATTTAGTCTGTTTACCAAAAGAATACAAATAAAATCCAACCTGATGTTTTTATGACATTTTAATGAATGTTGCAACCGTCGACGTGCTCGGGGTTCATGTAAATTCTGCATATATGATCATATGTACACATAGCAATGTGGGTGGGTGTCCAATAGATGTGGGTTTATTTTATTAAAATTTGGGGTTTCCACAAAATACTGTCTATGAGAAACTGAAAGAAATGCACAGAAAGTGTTTCAACTGTCCTCATTCTCCCCTAATATGAAAATAATATATCCTACTTTATACTTCAAAATAGCACTAAATTACTGATTTGGTTACTACATCAGTTTTTTAGTGCATGGCTTACTTTCTCTTGCAGAAAACACAAGAGGATATTTTGGAAAATTAAAAAAACATTTTTTTGATGCATGGACTAAACATACAGATATATATATATTTAGAAATATATATATTTTTTGTTCCATGGAAGAAAGTGCAGATTAAAACTAAAGTCTTTTTTACATCTGCTATTAAGATGCACTATTACTTTTATTACTTTTACAACAACAAGTTTGAGTTAACATACAAGTTTTATTCTTGTCCACTTCCAAAATAGTCAAATGTGTTTAAACAGCTACAAAAGTCTACTTTCACAACTACTTTTACTACTACTATCCACTTATTCAATTCAATTCAATTGACCTTTATTTGTATAGCGCTTTTACAATGTAGATTGTGTCAAAGCAGCTTCACATAAAAGGTCATAGTAAATAGGAACCGTGTAGTTCAGTTTTTAGTGTTTAAATTCAGTTCAATTACTGACCTAGATTCAGATTCAGTTATATACTGACCTAATTCTTAAACGTTATGAATGATTGAAGCCAGATTTAACTTTAGTGTTGTTGTCTAAAAATATATTTGTTTTGGAGGCAAAAATGTGAAATTGTATTGTAAAGTTTTCTAACCCTATTGCAACAAACCTGTTGCAATCACAGCAGAAACAAGAACTGATTTTAAAATATTAAGTGAATCATTATTTTTATTTCAGTTTGTTTCTCTCATAAATATATTGTATGGCTTATCAAACTTTGAATATAATTGACTTTTGATGCATTTGTATCACTTTTAACACTTAAAAGCCCTCATTTACTCTAAAAATGCTGCGTTATTTCAATCAAAATGTGGGTAAAATATGGCCCGACCCAACCATTGGGTTATATTTACATTTATAAAATAATTTTTTAACACAACAGTTGGGTTTGTCCATATCTTATGCAACTTTAGGCTGAAATAACCCAGCATTTTTAGAGCATTTTTCATTTTTGGCTGCACTATCCTTTTAAATATGTCATAAGTATGATTTATACACCCTAAAAATTTGGCTTCAACTCTATTGTGGGTAAAATATGAACAAAACCAATGACTTGATTAATTTACAGAAACAAATTTAACCCAATTTGGGTTAAATATGGACAAAATTAAAACAAAAATAATAAGTTTGTCCATATTTTACCCAAATAGATGTTGAAACAACTCAGCATTACTTTAGAGTGCGTGAAGAGCACAACTATAACTACGTTTATATCAAAAAAACATAAATGTCTGAATTATTCTTAATAAAATAAATCAACAAACCATCAATATGTCTGAATGAGGAAAACATGACATGCATGAAACAGAACAGAACAGAAACAAACATGGCAACGCAGAGAAAAGAGGATGAGCACACACACACACACACACACACACTGTTGCAGGAAGTTTATGAATGAGATATACAAGAGTTACAGAAGAGAAAGAGATAGACAGGCCCAACAAAAACAAAAACAAGGACGAAAAGTTGAAGTACACACATGATGATTCCCCCGGCTTTCGTATCTACGCTTGTGTAACGGCGATGGGAAACTGTTCATTGTAAGGCACTAGAAAACAACTTGCCTTCAAAGCAGCTCGCAGACACACGCGCACACACTCGCAGACGACTGTCCCACTGTCACATGGATGAACCCGACCCTCCGACCGTCAGGAGAAAGTGCCAATGGATCCAGATTGGGATCAGATGAGGAAGATAATGAAGTATGTCATGGTAAATGCTGAGCAGAAATGGATTGGCAAACCCAGCACTAGATTACCCAAGGTGCACAACATCATTCGTATCCCTTTCTGACAAATGTTTTTTTTTTTTTTTTTTGGCATGCACAATGCTTGTGCAGGCCACAGCTGTGCATTAAGTTCTCACTCTCATACATACAGGGAAAAACAAACAAACTACATTACCCATCACCCCCCTCCCTTTTGTCCAGTTCCCCCACACGTTAGCATGCACACACATGAAGCTCTATTCTGTACAAAGGGAGACCACAGGAAGTGGCGTAGCTACATAGAGGGTGACTTGTTTTGGCAGCACTCAACCGTTGAAGGAAAGCCCTTATTTCATATGAAACCGAAAGAAAATACAGCTTTCGTTCCACTGGGACGATATGAAACAAACAGCACATGCTAAAATGCAAGTGTGTTGTGTATCTAACGATGGGCTACTTGTGTGTTGCGAACTGAAAATGGCTTTCTGTTGGGACAGAAAATGAAGATGCGAGTCAAAAACAAAATAAAAGCATTGACACTGAGAGCAAAAGAGGGTCAGAACCAAACTGATGAACAAGCAGAGCCAAAGAATGATGCACCAGTCTTCTTTTCATAACTAAACTCTTTAAAGGACAGTTCACTGCAGAATGCAGACATTATTTATCCACCCTAAACTAAAACGCATTTATTTCTTCTGTGAAACCCGACAGGACATCATTTTCAAGCTTCAAAAAGGATGCAAAACGTATTGATTCAAGCATTATTTTTTAAAGTTTCCACTATTCAGAATGTAAGCACATCATTGTTTTAAAACTCCCATTAACCTGCTTTATTGAAGTCATTTAAATGCATCTTAATAGACCAAATGATTTTTCAGTTAAAGAAAAGGCAATAAACTGCAAACTCAAATACTTTCTTGACTTAAAGGATAATAAAGATTGTTTAATAAAGATAAAGATGTTTTAATCTTGTGCTGCGTTTCAATTAAAATGCAGCATCTTGAGAAAATAATAAGCTGTAAGTTTCCAGCGGACATGCTTTAATGGCTTTTTTAACAGGGCAGCTGATATAACACATGAAATATTGGATGTTCGATGCACAAATTACGTTTTGATGTCAGTTCCAGTAAATAATATCCAAGCAAACAATTTAGTGTTTAATAGACGTCTAATAGACATCTAAACATAGTCGTCTTGGTTAAAACAATGCTAAACTTGGGCTGTCAGTGAAAATCTAATAGACATCTAAGAAATTAACTTAGACTAGTCGTCAAATAGACAGATTAGACAAATTTTATATCTGTAGTAATTCATTTCTGTTTATTTGACGACTAGTCTAGTTTTGGCCTATTCTTAGACGTCTATTAGATTTTCATTGACAGTCCAAATTTAGCCTTGTTTTAGCCAAGATGAGTATGTTTAGACATCTATTAGACATCTTTTAAAAACCAAAAATGCTTGCTGAGAGTCCTGCAAGTCAATTGTAAACTGTGTTTTTTTTTTCTGAGTTACCAGCATACTGGTGTGGATGTAAATGTGGTCATAGAAATTATATTTTCAGATATTCAGTGAATGATGACATTTATTTCAGTCTGTTTCTCTATTTTATGGTTTAAATGCTAATATAGACTACTTGCATGGTGCCAATTTGTCCTTTTTGAAGCTTAAAATTGTCATTTTAATTTAATATGCAAGGATATTCAGATTCAGTTCTCTAGAAGAAAGTTATAATGGTTTTAAATAAAACGAGGGTAAATAAATAACAAAAGAATTAGATTTAACTTTTTTTGGAGAGTGAACTGTTTCTTTGAAAATCACAACCTTCTACTATCTCTTTTTTTAGGTCAATAAAAACCAGATTTCCTTAATCAATCCATTTCTTGAGCTAAAATGGAGCAAATGTCCTGCATTTCAAGTGTGTTTCGACAAAAAGAATACAAGACCAAGAGAACTTGTAAATGGGCATTATATTAACCATGCAAAAAGGTCTACCTAACAATCATGCCTGACGAAAATAAGCCTTCCTGTCCTTTTTGCTAAAGACCTGAGAAGTAGAACAATCCCTCCAATATTCGATGCAACTCTCTGAACGAGCAGGGTGAGACCAAAAAAAAAATGGCTGCCATCCGCTTGAGGAAGCATTGCTAAGAGAGACAGAGAGCCGAGATGGACACCCTGACAGAACTCGGTTTTTGTTTTTTCCCTTCATTACTCTCAGAGTAACTGGGATCTTCCCCCATCATATAACCGTGCCTCCGTGCCTTTAAAAAGCCCAGCAGACAGCGCAGACATGGGGACTAGTTAAGGCGTAGTGTGACTGAGTCCATCACATTAAGAGAAAGAGAGGCCGATAGAGGGGAGAGGGAAAAGAGAGAGGAAAGGGAAGGGTTAGTGTGCGACACTAGAACAGAAGGCACTGTGGCTCTGCAGGTTCATCTGGACCCATGGGCATCAAACCAGGGGCTAACTGGGGGCCAGCTGTAGGTAAATGTGGGCCAAACATAAACAAACACCCAGAATACAGTGGTTTCCTCCCTAAAAGTCTTGGATGTTGGTTATCAGGGGAGAAGGGAGTAAATAAAATGAAAATAAAGTAGAAGATTGGATTTCACATGACTCTGGAACAGAATGACGATAAGAAATAAATAAACATTAAACCGCCCAACTGACCTTGTGATTAGATGGAGTAAATCTGAATGAATCCAGTGAAAGTTGAAACCTGCTGAATTCTTATACTGGCTGCTTGAGGATAGGTGTTTAACAAAATTATTCATGGGTAAACTGAATATATAGTAAAATCATAATTGATCTTCTGAGTCTTCTGAAAAATGACCTAACTGGTCTCTTGATTTTCAGTCTGCGATCAAAAGTCAAAGTATATACAGATGATAGTCCTGCGATCTTTATCTAGCTCTAAATTTAACATATGATATTTTAAGAGAGACAAAGCTGAGAAAGTCTCATGAGCTAATAAAACCATCGTCTGCACTTTATTTAATGGAGTATTTAATAAACATTTGGTCTTTTGTGATGTTCTTGTGATGTCAGCTGGACGGATTCAATGGTAGTAGGGGAGGCTGAATAGGCTGCACCTCTACACCCCTGTGAAAGAGATAAATATGTATATATATATATATATATATATATATATATATATATATATATATATATATGTATATATATATATATATATATATATATAGATATATATATATATATATATATATATATATATATATATATATATATATATATATATATATATATATATATATATATATATATATATATATATATATATATGTTTGGCTGTATTGTTGTATCCTGAGCAGAAGGGGGAGGGTCTCAGATTGAGTAGGCAGCCAAAGACATAGCAAGCTGCCTATGGCAGGGAACAGGAAGGCAGGGTGGAAGAATCATTTCCAGTTACTTATCAAAGACTACTCAGGTCAAAATTCTCAAAAAACTTCTGTCCAAAAAAAAAGTCAAAGGCGAGCTTTGACAGACATGCTACGTCACCTGTCGGGGGACAGTTCTGCAAACATAATAGTGCCCTCTGACGAGTGTATTTTCATTCGGGATGGTTTGTCCATAGTCTAGCCTGGCTAAAGTTGCGCAACAGCACCACAACATGGACAAAGAGTAAACAACAACATTCATCGCCCAAAATACTCACTTGCACTAACTCTACTAGCTGTGAAATAATTCAAGGGGTTAAAAACAGACCCTCTATAAAATGGTTTCTCTTGATATCACACTGCTGCGTGACCATCTTCTTCTACTGAGAAATTAATATGAACTGGACCCTGAATTTGTCTGAAAGACTCTGACACAACTGTCCAAGGGTATCCTGAATGGCCCGACTCTCTCTTTTAAAAACATTCATGAGCTCCGACCCGAACTATTCACTACAGATAGGAATATTCTACTCAGCTGAGGTCACAAGTACGTAAACTTCAGGATGCGATCAGATGTGCATCCTTATAGACTTCAATCTGTGGTGAAAACAAAACTCCAACAAAATAAAGAAAACAAGATGGCCACAACGGACAAAACTCTCGAAAACAAGACAACAAAGTCACACGACCACCTCTATCTTCATTAGCATCACTGTCATCTTCATAAATTGCATTAAGGTTAAGTTTTCATCATTATAATAAGACTATTGTTATTGACAATAGCAAATTAAGCCTTAGAAAGGAGAATGTCTCTCGCCCCGTTTCTCTCTCTGTTCGCAGCCATTGCCGACAGAGCCGTAATGAGGGAGGTTTCACGATTCAGGCTTAATTTTTAGTGCAATCCAAAGTAATAATAAACAGTGCAGAACATCATCTGGCATCCTCAGACGGATATAAAATAGAAAACACTTTCAGAGCTGTCTCGCTATCTAGAAAGGTCTGCTATCTATAAACTCCATCTGCACGTAAAGATCTGTAGACATGGCAAGAGCAACAGGGAGAAAACGAGAGAAAGAACTTCCTCCAACTGAATGGAAAAAAGAGAGCTATCACCCCCTTCCCACAATAAATCATCTGTCTGATATATATATATATATATATATATATATATATATATATATATATATATATATATATATATATATATATATTAATATTTTTTTAAATCAATCATGCAAGTTTCCATCAGATTTTAGTCCAAAAATATCAAAGAAAGTTGAGCAAATGCAACAGAATAACCAAGCTCCAAATGTTCAAAAAGAAGTAGTAATCAATTGAAGACATTCTGAAGAGAAAATAGTCTTTTTCGTCCCTCCCTCATCTGCTGTTTCCTTCTTTGCACACTGTCTTTCCTTGTCAGGACTGAGTGGCAGTTTGTGGGCGGGGTTTGGGTGTGCCACGCCCACCCACCTTCTCTTGCCTGCACTGGGTCCTTTCACATGCCACGCCTCTTTGACGGTTAACCCCTCCCCCAGGTGATGAGGTCACTCAGCATCTTGAGTTGGTAACAGTAAACGTTGATGATAAAACTCATCGATATCAGCCAGCACATGGGGCTGGTTTTGCAGTAGGTAGAGCTCTTGCTCACAAGAGCACTTGCTTTTTCTTCAACAATGTCTGTTTTTTTCTTCCCATTTGATTTTTTGTGTCTTTTCAAGAGGCATAGATGTGAGGGGGGAAAAGGGGGTTCTGGCTTCATTTTCAAAACTCCTTTTTTTTTCCATTTTTTTTTCTTGATTGACAGAGGATGTTGCTCCTCATTTTTTCCCATCAGGCAAGAAGCAATCAATCTTGCTCAGTCTGAGGTGGAGCGTTACACATAACACAGCGACTCTGATCTTTAAAGTTCAGTCCATCCAAACGCAACCACCCCATTGATCTCTCATACGCTCCCATTCCCAACTTTGGGAGTCAACGTAGTCCAGAGAGCAAGAGAAAGCAATAGAGAAAAAGAGAGAGAGGGAGTAGGGAAGCTTAGAGTTCCACGATGGCACATTAGCCCCGTTTGCTTTTCCCCTTCCCCCCTCTCTCAGTGCTGCGCTGCATAAACATCTTGGTTTGAGACAAGTAGTGCCCCCTACTGGCCACCCAGCGCATTAACACCAATCATCCTCGTCCGTCTCGCTATATTGTTCGTGCAACCCCTTCCGGGGCCCACGGCCATGCGGTGGCCGGTGTGGGCCTGGGTGGGGGCCGCGCCGGTGCGGGGAGGGCGAGGAGGAACGGTAGCCGTTAGGCATACGCCGCGGGTGTGGTTGAGGCCCGTGACGAGCAGTCCTTGGTGACCGGGGATGAGGGTGTGAATGTGGGTGGGGGTTGCCCTGTGATAAACTCTGTTCGTAGGCTGGCGGCTCATGGTGGCGCTCATACTCATAGTCCCGTTCGTAGAAAGTACCATCACCCTCTAGGCTGTCCACCGGAGGGCCCCAGCGGCCGTGACGAGGGGACCTAGGTGACGTGTGCCTGGGGGAGCGTGGAGAGGCGTGCCGGGGTGAGCCAGGATGGGGTGAGGCATGGCGGGAGGGTGGACGATGGTACGGCGGTTCATGACCTGGCGGAGAGAAGTTGCGCGGAGAAGGGGAGCGGAGTCGACCCTGGCCTGGGGAGCCATATGGAGGCTTGCGGACCGCAGGGGAGTAGGTGACATGAGGGCGAGGAGTGGACGGGGTCTGGGGCAACTGGCGACGGCCACGCCGGGGGGTGCTGGTCCCCGACGTCGAGGGAACGGGGCTTCCGCTCACAGAACTACTGCCCTACATGAAAATTAAAACAAGGCAAATAAAAAAACACCACAAAATTAACGTCAAACAAAAGAGAGGAGCACACACCGGCAAGAGGAGGAAAAGGAGGAGGAGAAGGAACAGGAGGAGGAGGAGAATCAAAGGAGAGGAAGGGTGAGGAGGAGAGAAAGAGAGAGAGAGAGAAAGAGAGAGGTGTGTGGAAACAACAACAACATCAATAAAAATCAGAAAGAAACAAACCGGCAATGAGGCAAAACAGCAGACACAGAGAAGCCACGAGTCACATCGAGAAAAATGGACAGAAACCACAGTGATAAAAAGAAGATAAACAAAAGAATAACACAAGAAAGAGAAACTGATTTCAGTAAGCAGTCATGATAAGGTTACAGGTGAGCATATGGTTACTGTCTTCCCACATCTGTGTGCTCCAGATACGTTTCATCCTTCAGGATCCCCATGGCAGATTACTGTAAAGATCTTAGCCACGGACTAACACTTATGAATCTTTATGTGTGCTGTGTGATGATTTCCAAGTGTATGACTGCTTTAATGGGGTCATGATACATCTTTTATTAGAGATTACATTTGAAACGCAGGTGTAAGAAATTTATGCTGAATGACAGCTTTTAACATAAAATGTACAATAAAATTGGTAATAATTATAAACATATCTTCTGTAGGGCTGGGTATTGCAATCAATTTGGCCATTATATAACCTTTTGATTCAATTTGCTTCGATTTCGTATTGAATACTTTTTTATTTTATTTAATGTAAGTTTTGAAGACATGGAATGCATTTGTAAATAGAAATAAGAGTGAGGACTAAACAAGTAATTACACATTTACTGATATTTAAAGGGCCAATTTAATAGTCAAATAATTATGAAGATAATCAGATTGATTTTTATTATTTAAGAATTATGGAACATTAAAATACTTTTAATTCATGTTAATTCATGAAATAAATATAAATTGTACTTTTTAAATTGTGCATATCTCAAACAATATTCACATAAACACACATAACAAAAATGGCAATTGGCTCTGCCTTTAATATAGTGTTCTAGTGATGTTTCTGTCTGTCAAACCTCTATCTGTTAATTTTTTTACGTTAATTATTAAAGAGTCCACAATGAAAGCTAAATTTTATGCTATTTTTTGTAAAAAAAAATGTATTATGTAAACATAGTCTGGCTTTCAAAAAAGAAAACCTCTGAAAATGATCAGCAATTAGTTTTACAAAGATATAATTATTTTTAAATATTTTTATAAAGTGTAAAGGTTCATTTCAATGTAATTTAACAGTTTGGATGCACATTTAGATTATGTTGTGAACAAGTCAAAGGCCTAATGTGCCAATTCTGTTTCGCTTATGGCCCATTTCCACTGAGTGGTACTGTGTGGTTCAGTTCGGTACGCTTTTATGGCCGTTTCCACTGTCAAAAGGTACCTAAAAGAGAACCGTACTGTACCACTTTTTGGGTACCTATTTAGAAGTATAATTAGCACAACAAAAGGGTACCAAAAGACGGAGCAAGAGGGCTATTGGTTTACAGATGTACGTCACTCACTCGTGCAACAAGCCAGGAGAATAAAAACATTTTTAAATACACAGCCGAGACATTACACTGTAATAATATATACATATAATAACGAGCCATGGTCAACCTGAGCGCACACAAACCTTGTTGTCATCTTGATAAACAGCCACAAAACTGAGAAGAAGAGTAGAACTACCCTGTGCCCCATAGTTGTTTATAAGGGCATCTAAAGCGTGAGCAGTTGCGCTCACCAAGCGTCTATATTTGAAATAACAAACTTCTTGAGCTGATGATAATAACGTGCGAGTGATTATTGAAGTGTTTCTGACACCAATTCCATTCAGAAAGGAACAATGCGAGAGTGAAGCATGAATAAACAAAGGCGAAGCCCGCCAAAAACACAAAGGAGCAAATGATTCTTTCAGCAACCTAAAACATGAACAAACTGCCATGTTTAACTATTATCATCACCTATTGAACTATTATGAACTTGAAATGATGGAATTACTTTTACAGAGGCTACATGTGCTGGCAAATATTAAAGATACAGATAAGAGGTTTGCACTGACTGGGCTATATGTTGCGTGTTGGTTTTGTAGCCAAATATATGCTGCATTTATTTATTTATTTTATATAATTGCAGACGGTACAGCAGGCTATTTCGCATCATTGATCTGCAGTTACAATCAAAGCATGTTCTTAAAAAGGATAGTAATGAACATTTATACACAAGTATTTATGTGTATAAAGTCTCTGTTTTGTTTTCATATGATATGTGAATGACCTGTACAGCTTTACTTTGATCTCCTCTAGTGAGAATGACATCGACTGAAACTTTCTGTTGTACACCACGCCCACCAAAACAGTACATTGGTACCCTTTAGGCAGTGGAAACATAAGCCTGATAAAGGTGACCCGTACCAACCCATATTGCATCGTACTGTATCACTCAGTGGAAACGGGCCATTAAAGGTGTAGAGGTAAAGGTAAGGGCTGTATAGCCCTGCAAACAGGACCACAATATAAACAAAGGGGTAAAAGAAATTTCCATGACAGCACCATCTTCAGCAGCGCTCACCATGTGTGCTAATGACAACATGATGACATGCTCACACTCTGTTTCAAGGGCCAAGAGAAAGGCGAAGGGGTGAGCGGAGGGGTAGGGGTATAAAATAGATTTGGGATTGGGCTAAAAATGTGCCAAGAGAGCAGGCTACTACTACAGTAGATCTGATAGCAAACCTGCAACTCATATGTGCTGATATTAATTTTATATCTGAAAAAAATGAATAAATCATAACATTTTCAAGTAAGATCTGCAGTAAAAAAACGTTTGGGGTTTAAGCGTTTTTGGTTTAGTGGAGATTAGTGAAAGAAAAAGATTTAACATGACCCCTTATAAGCAGTAGTGTGTGTTCAATCTGAAGATAATTGTTTCATTTGTGTGTACTTCAGTGAGTGTGTGTCCCACCTGTCTGTGCCCTCTGCCCTCACTCGGAGAGCGGGACCAGTGGCGATCAGATCTGTCATGAGGATGACGATGGTAGTCGCGCTCGTGACTGTACCGATCTTTATCCACCGAGCTGTGGTGGTGATGATGGTGGTGATGGTGGCGACGATCTTTCGCTCGACCCCGTTCTCGTTCCCTCTCTTTAGGTGGGAGGTCACCCGACTGTGTAGTGGTGCTAAGATCTGTGCCCAGACCTAACAAGACCAAGTTATGAGTTATCACAGCAAATTATGAGATATAAACTTAAAGAGAAAACCTCAGATATTATAAACACAGAATTGTGAGATGAAACTCTGAATAGCAACAACCAATACAGCTGATTTTCTCAATTGTGCAAAAACATTACAAAAAATGCAGCTCAGAATTTAGAGAAAATCATTAGAATTGCTAAAAAACACATTACTGCAAGACACAAATTTAGAGTAGAACAAAACTGCAAGTTTATAGGCTTTCTTGCAATTCAGACTGCATTTGTAATTCGAAACGGAGAAGTTAGCAATTCTTAGAAATTTTTTGCAATTTTGCATCATAAATACAGACATTACATATAAACAATTATATATAAAGAATTGCGAGAAATAAAGGCAATTTGAAAGAAAAACTATTAATTTCAAACAACATGAAAGTTCTGAACCAAAAGACAGAAATTTAATTTGTGTGATTTAAACTTTAATTTGCAAAAGCAAAAAGCCTATAAACTCACACTTGCAAAAAATAAAGCTGCAATTTTTAGGGAAAAAAGACATCAAATTTATAAATCAAATTCAACAAATTCAGATGAGAAAACAATTCATTGCAAAAAAATTATTTTCTTACTTAGATTTGTGTCTTGTTTCTAGTCCAAATATCAAAAATTTCTTAAATCAAGAAGCATTTTCTAGACAAGCAAAAAATACAGTCTTGTTTTAACAAATAATACTTGAGTTTTACTTTAAAGGGCACCTATGGTAAAAAATCAGCTTTTCAAGCTGTTTGGACAGACATATGTGCATGTATGGTGTATAGACTGTCAAATTGGGGTGATATAAGCACACCCAGTCCTTTTTTTTTAATTTAGCAACATAAAAACGGTGGACCAATTGGAGCGGTTTTCAGATCTACCGCAACTTTACGTAGGAGTGCGGTCCCCCCGCCCACCGAATTGATTGACAGCTGCGCGTATTAACATGTCCCGGTAGTCATGTGTATAATCATATCAACAAGACCAGACGTGCGCAATGCAGCCGGGAATAAAAGGTCTGTTCAGTTCGCTAGGATCATCAATCATCATCAAATGTGATCAAGAGTGAGTTTTACATGTTTAAAATGTTTTAAAACAGAGCATGTGTGTAATGAATTACAGCGATTTACTTCAGCTTTACTTCATCAGCACAGCCGCGTGTCAGAACAATTATAAAGACGCTTCAATCCCGGTTTGTGGACGTTAAATCAGGTTTATTTTGTACATTAACATAACAGATATCCATACAACAGTGGATATTAACCTGTATCCTGTCACATTTGCGTGCAAAAACAGTGCAAAGCTAAACGGGCGCTTTGTCTGTGTGTGTGTGTCTCTGTGTGTGTCTGCTGTGGTGTGTATGTGTGCGTGTGTGCGCGTGAATTTTGTGTGACTCATCGATGCAACTGCACAACAAATACTCATTGGTAAAGTTCTTACTGTAGTATTTCTCACAAACGTTAAGTGAGATCTGCTTCCTATAAGTCTGTCTGTTGTCTGACGCAGCCGAGGGAGGAGATTAAGGCACGCAGAAAGGCACATAGAAACAGGTGGGCGGGGAGGACTAGCCTTAAAGGAGCAGTACAACAAAACCGCCACCCAGTGCAAAAATGTATAAATAGGAATTTAATAAAAGGTATAATGAAAAATCTGATGGTTGTTTTGAGCTGAAACTTTACAGACACATTCTGGAGACGCAAAACACTAATATTAAATCTGAAAAAAGGGCTAACCTAGGTGCCCTTTAAAACAAGCTAATTAATCTGTCAGTGATGCAAGCAAAATAAGATTAATTGTCAGGATTCTGCCACTTCAGTCCTGGTAATTCTAGTTCCAGACACTAGTCCTGTCTTGCCTAATATGTTGTGCTCGGCTTGAGTATTCTCAGGACAAGCACTCATTTTCTGTCACTGTATTCGTCTTTGTACTAGTGCCGCTTCGGTGGGCACGTGGGGTCCGGGCGTGCTCGGTATGCGCACTCTCGTCCTGGTGTTTGTGTTTGTTCTGTCTGCAGCGTGCTGTTTTACTCTCAGCATCTCAGTCTAGTTGGTTTTGGTTGGCACTGGGATGGAACATGCACATTGCATGTGTGAGTGGACGATAACTGTTTACATTATCATGTGCTCATGTCTTGTGTCCTGTTTCTGTTGGTGTTGTGTTTAGCATGTGTTTCATGTTTAATGCGGCATGTGCGTTAATGTTGTGTTCATGTGAACATGCGGTTAATGAATTTTCTCATTGGCTGCGTGTTCTAGTCTCGTTTTATGTCAGCACATGGCTTGAGTTGTTTCTTTGTGTCATGTGCTCTCCTGTTAATTGTCCAGTCCCACCCTCCTTGTTAACCCATTATTAGTTTAGTCAGTTCACCTATTTGTTTGTTAATTATTTCTCTTTATAGTCTCCTCTTGTCTGCTGTTCTGTGCCAGTTCATCACACGTTGTCTTTCCAGTGTCTTGTCGTGTTCAGTCCTGTCCACCCCTGCTCCTCCCTGTCAGCCCAGTCAAGTTTGTTTTTTCTGTTTTAATTATGTTTTTCCCCCTCGGGGTTGTTTTTGTTCCCTTTTTTATTTTTATTTTTTATTATTAATAAACCCATTTGAGTTCCTGCACTTGAGTCCTCGCTCCTGTCCTTTTCCTGAAACCCTGACGTTAATAAGATTATTTTCCTTGTTTTAAGGAAAAACTTACTCAGTTTTTTGACATAGAATTTTTTAAAACAAGCAGTGTGTTTTGCTTGAAAATGCTTCTTGATTTAAGAATGTTTAGGTATTTACACTAGAAACAAAAAACAAGAAAGAAAATCTTTTTTTGCAATGTTGGTAAGTTGACAAAAAACTCAAACTCACAATTCTCTGAAAAAAAACAACAGAATTGTAAGAGGTTCACTTGCAATCTTGAGTTTACACTTTAAACCTGTTAAACCCATTAGTTAGCCCAGCTAACTTAAGGTTAAAGTTTTTTTTTTTTATTAAAAAAAAAGACACCATCCTTTTCGTACTGAATTAATTTCTGTACACATCTTAATAACGACATGTTTGTAGAGTGTGTGACCTGTGTCTGCATCTGTATAGCGAGCGAGGGATCTCTCTGAGGTGCGATGACTGCGATCTCGGTCTCGATCACGATCTCTCCTTCGGGGAGCATGTCGGTGACCCTCCTCTGACACCACCCGTTCCAGAGAGTAATCATCCAATCGCACGCCTCGACCTGAACGCCCATGGACCAATGAGGATGTAGAACGACGCATTGGACTTGTGTCGGTGATGGTCTATAGGGGAAAAAAATGAAAGACAGACAGAGGAAAGAAGAAAAAAGAGTGGAAAAGAAGTTTACATTGATGCGTGTTTGATTATAGATCAGCTTGATTGTATGCAGTGTTACGATTGCATATATATATATATATATATATATATATATATATATATATATATATATATATATATATATATATATGTGTGTGTGTGTGTGTGTGTGTGTGTGTGTGTGTGTGTGTGTGTGTGTGTGTGTGTGTGTGTGTTTAATTGGAAAGATCCGAATGTAATCGTATTAACACTCAATCAATTCCACACTCCACAGAGAAAACCTAAGCACAGTTCAAGAGTTCACACTTAGCTGATGATTGATTACAAAGCTTGTTTGGAATGCTGTCCCTGGGAGAGAGCCCTGAGCTCATAAGATCCACGAGCCCGGGGCTCCCTCCTGTTTGCAAGGCGAGAGGGGAGTTTGAGCTAGAACCAGTGATGTTCTTGCTGTGCGGGCAACAGTGCTAACCACTGGGCCACCATGCCACCCATCTAGGAAAGGAGGAGGAGTAGGGGTGGAAGGGGGGATTCTTCAAAACAAAGATGGCTGTTATATGGAACTTAGGTATTTATAGTGGCTTAGGAATCATCTGATTGGTGAATCATAAATTAAATAATGCAGGGCCGACTGCAAGCAATCATAAGCACGTGATCCTCTCGAAATTAGTTTATAAATAAACTTCACGTATTTTCGTCATGCTCAACGGTAGACAGAAAGAGAAAGAAAGAGAGCTCAACAGGCAAAGAGATGGAGTTCTAGAGAGAAATACAGACAGAAATGGAGAATCTGGGATTGAGAGAGATATACAGATATAGGCAGAGATAGACATGAACATATTAGATTCAAAGACTAACTGTACAGGTATGCAGATGTATACTGAACACAGACAGACAGACAGAAATGGATAGATAGATAGACAAACAGACAGACAGACAGACAGACAGACAGATAGACAGATAGATAGATAGATAGATAGATAGATAGATAGATAGATAGATAGATAGATAGATAGATAGATAGATAGATAGATAGATAGATAGATAGATAGATAGATAGATAGATAGATAGATAGATAGATAGATAGATAGATAGATAGATAGATAGGCTGCTTTTACACCAGTTTTTAAACCAGTGGGCATCTTAATGTAATGTCCATGGCGTAACTTATGCACGTGATGCATGCAACAGTTTTAGTTTATATTGGTTCATGATAGATAGATAGATAGATAGATAGATAGATAGATAGATAGATAGATAGATAGATAGATAGATAGATAGATAGATAGATAGATAGATAGATAGATAGATAGATAGATAGATAGATAGATAGATAGATAGATAGATAGATAGATAGATAGATAGATAGACAGACAAACAGACAGGCAGGCAGGCAGATGGATGGATGAATGGATGGATGGATAGATAGATAGATTGGTGGGGAGATAGATAGATAGATAGATAGATAGATAGATAGATAGATAGATAGATAGATAGATAGATAGATAGATAGATAGATAGATAGATAGATAGATAGATAGATAGATAGATAGATAGATAGATAGATAGATAGATAGATAGAGTCATGCCTTTCATGCACTGCAGCCTTTTTAATATAAGCAGAGTCATTAAATACTCATAGTCTTTCTTTGCCACAGCTGAGCACACAGAGCTCAATCCAGCCATATGAAGTTCAGCACATTTGTCCATGCACACACCCTGAGGTGTGATGGCCAACATGACAGTCGGTAGCAAGTATGAACGCACACACATTCTTCAGCACACATAGCACTTTTCTGCATCTAAACATGACCTGCAACGTTAACAAACCTTCGCCCTCTTTTCCCGCTCACGCACATAATGCCATGCGCCTTATCGAACATGCTAACGACATGACCATTACTGGTAGCAAGTTTCCCAGTCAAATCCATGCGTCAACAACTACGAGACAGCAAATGCTCCCCATGTCCACAGGACCAGAAATACAAATTCACAGGCAAACACACACACGCTCTCTCTCATTCACACACACATACAGGGACACAGGGCTGCAAAAGTGGACAGGAGAGAGAAAAGTAAAGCGAAGAATAGAATATACAGAGGGAATATACAGGAAAGGAGAAGAATGACGTGAAATAAAGAGGCCAGTGTGACATCAAGACATAAAGAAAGACACAGACTCCTAAAACAGGAAAAATAAGAGAGAAAAGGGGGAGAGGAGGAGAGGAAAAGAGAGAACGATGCAGAAAGCCAGAGACGGTACATACACTGAGATTACTTCCTCGCGGCCTGTGTCTCCGTCGCTGTTCAACAGCAGACAGACGGTGCGCAGAACAGGACACACGCATGAGACCACAGGGACGATGCACACACAGCACAGCAGAGAACGTGTGAGAGGAAAACAGAGAGAGATAGAAAGAGAAAGAAATACAAGGAAGATAAAGGATAGAAAATGGTACAAAAAAGAACAAAGGAAGAAAAAGGGATGGGAATTTCATTGGGAAACAAAGGAGAAATGCAATGAAGAATGTGATGGAAGGGACAAAAAGGATCATAGAGATGAGACAGTTGTGGTAAATGCAATGCAGAAATGTTTGCCAGAGGAAGTTCATGAAAACAGACCAAAAAAGGAAGAGAATAAGGCAAAGGAAAGGTAATAAATAGGGAAATAGAGAAAATGGCAAAGGAGGAAATAAACGAGGAAGTTGATTGAAAAAAAGAAAACGAATTGAAATAAAATTGATAGACAGGTGTGACACAAAAAGGAAGTCCATGAGATAGAAACATAAAGGAGAGACCAAAAACAAAGGATGCAATAAAAAACATAAGTTAGAAAGAACAGAAATACGCAAAACAGACAAATGTAAGGGGTTTTAAAGGGGAAATTGATGGAATTAAAAGGATGGAAAATAATATATACAGGAGAAGGAATAGAAAGTGGAGAAAGAATGAAACAAAGGAGGCAATAAAAAACAAAATGGTGGAAAAGGAAACAAACAAACAAAATGGGAATAAAGAGGAAATGGAAGTAAAAAAAGGAACAAATAAAAAGTAAGTGAACACAAAAGGGAAAAAATAGGGAACAAAAAATTATATAAAAAAGGAGAGAGACCGAAACAAAGGATGCAATAAAAAACAAAATAGAGAAAAAAGGAAAAGGGAAAAATGAAAAAATGAAAGCAAATTGGAGAAAGAAAAAGAAAATATATAAAGGAAGTGAACAGAAAAGAGACCAAAACAAATTAATAACCATGAAGAGGAAAAATAGAGAGAAAACAACAACGAAAAGTGCAGAAAAATAGGAGATTTATAAAAAACAAAAAGAATATAGAAGGAAGAAAAAGAGAAATGGTGAGCCACAATGCATTATGAACAACAAATGAACAACAAAAAAAGGAAAAAAAAGGAAGGCAAAGGAAAGATAATTAATAGGGAAATAGAGAAAATGGAAAAGAACCGAAAGAAAACCAAGAAACAGAATAGGAAATAAAGGAGAAAATAAATCAGAAAAAAACAGAAGTAGGAAATTATATGGATAGACAGGTGTGCCGAGATATTCCATGAAATAGAAAATGTAAAAGAGAGGCCAAAATTAAGAGTGTAATAAAAGTTTAAAAAGAACAGAAACAAGTAAAACAGCCAAATGAAAAATTCCCGAGGAAATGGGTGAAATTATAAGAATAGAAAAAAAGTATCCGGAAGAAGGAAAACAAAAAGGAGAGAGAACAAAACAAAGAGTGCAATAAAAAACAAAATGGAGAAAAGGAAAAAGTTGGCAAACAGAAACAAACAAACAAACAAACAAACAAAATGAGAAAAAATGAAATGAAAGGAAATTGAAGAAAGGAAAATTAAAATTAAAAAAGTGGAAAAAATAGAGAACAAAAAAAGTGCAGAAAAAGAGGAAATTTATAAAAAAGAAAAGAGAAGGAAAGAAAAGAGAAATGGCAAACCACAATGCATTATGCACAACAAATGAACACCAAAAAAGGAAAGCAAAGGAAAGATATATCAGTAAGGAAATAAAGAAAATGGGAAAGAACCGAAAGAAGACCAAGAAATGGAATAGAAAATAAAGGAGGAAATTGATTGGAAAAAAAAACAGAAGCATGAAATAAAGTGAAATGGATAGACAGGTGTGCCGCAAAAAGGAAATCCATGACATAGAAAACATAAAGGAGAGGAAAGGTTAGAAAAAACAGATGCAGGTAAAACAGGCAAATGAAAAAGGAATTGAAGAGGAAATGGATGAAATTAGAAGGATGAAATAAAAAAAAATCAGGGAAAATGAATACAAAAAGGAAAGGCCGAAACAAAGGATGCAATAAATAACAAAATGGAGAAAAAGGAAAAAGTTGGCAAAGAGAAACAAACAAACAAAATGTGAATAAAGAGGAAATGGAAGTAAATCGAAGGAAGGAAGTAAACAGAAACAAGACCCAAACAAATGAATAACAATGAAGAGAAAAATAGAGAACAAAAAAAGTGCAGAAAAATTGGAAAATTATATATATATAAAAAAAGAAAATAGAAGGAGAAATGGTAAACCACAAAGCATTAGGGACAACAAATGAACACCAAAAAAAGGATTGAGGAGAGATCAAAACAAAAGAAAAAAAAGTGATCCCCATTTTAATTGAGAGAGAGCACAGGAACACACAGCCATCGACAGGAGTAGGGTTTGGGGAGGGAGGAAAAGGAAAAGAGAAAAAAGACAAAAATTGAGCGAGTGTAGAGGAAGAAAGGAAGCACACTAACACACTTACCGCAGCAGAACGCACACTCTGTTGGGGCAGAGCAGTGTTAGACAAGAGTGAGTCACAAATACAACAACCACATCTACAGTACAGCTCTACACAACACACGCCACAAGCACACACTTCCAATAGGCGTGTACTGAACGCACCGGACTTTCCACGCACAAGAGAACATATTGACTCTAGACAGATTTTTACAAGATTGTGCGGTTTCTATACACATACACACACTTTGAAACACAAAATACACACAAGGCTTCCTCACACTTATCTGATACACACTTGGACAAAACCCAGACACATCTCCAGAGGATAGTCAACCAAGAGATCATGGAGGTTATGCAAGTATGAGGATGCGTTGCGTATTTATGCATTGTAGCATAAAACGTATTGAAAGTGTAATTGCCTCTATGTCATGTGTTTTTGTGGTTGAATGTTTGGAGAGTTGTGTGTTGTGAGAGTGTTGCTGCTTCCAGAGGTTGGTTTGTGGTTTATAAAGAGTTAGCTATTGTAAAGATTACTTCTCACAGACTTGTTTTTTTTATTAAAAATGGCGTCCAATCTGACTAAGGTCTGTTTTCCCACCTTTTTTGCCTCAAATTCAGTTGAAAGTTCTTTGGCTGCTTCAAAGTGTAAAAATATGACTTTTATGATTTTAAAAACTCAATTGAGAAGTAGAAAAAAATTACATCTAAAGTTTAAGTGCGTGTGAAATCAAAATTTGTAATGTTTATTTTGCTAGTGCACTTTCGTTTCATTAGCTGAACAATTGACTGCGTGCGACGAACAACCGTATAAGTCCAAAAAGAAAAAAAGAAAAAAAGAGATAACCACATGACATTAATTGTTTGTGTACATGAACAGTTTGGGGATATTTTTGCGCGACCATGAGTTTGCATTTTAAAGATTAAAATAGCATCACGCGGAAAAAACGTTTATGTCCACTAAGAAAAATTGGAGATGCCGCTTGCTGTCTTATCTGCTTCGAATATTAAAAGGCAAATCCTCTGCAAAAAAAGCATAGCAGACATGAACAAATGGAAGGACAGAGTAAGGAAGGCTTGGAGGGATGCTGGAAACCATATTTGAATCAAAAACGATAACATAAACTAGGGAAAATCCACCGAAAGAGGTGCGTGGAGGAACCGTATATATGACCTGATCTCTCTCTCTCTGAATGCACTGAGGAGCGCTAAACACCACAAAAACAGTTAACGTACACTACATACCATATATAATAAAGCTGTATCAATGCATATCTCGGAGTTTATTTGTTTACATATTTATTTACATCCTGAGATAGTGGAGCAGTGGAACAGTTGAAATAGGATATACACAGGTGCGCTGTGCCAGCTTTTCTAAATAAACGACAAGGTGCCCTATTTGAGCTATCTAAACATACAAGAGGTGATCAAATGTTCAGAGACTATGTCCATCATGTTAAGATTTATTTATTTAATTATTGTTAATAACTGATTGTTATTTCCTGTACTGTAAGAAAGTCTATGTATTGTACATTGTTCATACTGTATTTTCTGTTTTTAAATAATAATAATAAAAATAAACTTAAAAGAGTTAGCTATTGTCAAAATCCTCACAGACTTGTTTTTTTATTTAAAATAGTGTCCAATCTGATTAAGGTCTATTTCCTGCCTTTTTTTGCCCTAAATTCATATGAAAGTTTATTTATTTATTGTTAATAATTGATTGTTATTGCTTGTACTGTAAGAAAGTCTATGTATTGTACATTGTTCATACTGTATTTTATAAAAACAATAATAAAAACAATAATAAACTTGAAAGAGTTAGCTATTGGAAAGATTACTCCTTACAGACTTGTGTTTTGTTTTAAAATGGTTTCCAATCTGACTAAGGTCTATTTTCCTGCCCTTTCCCCCCTTAAATTCAATAGAAAATCTATTTATTTATTGTTAATAATTGATTGTAATTGCTTGTACTGTGAGAAAGTCTATGTATTGTACATTGTTCATACTGTATTTTATATAGTTTTTAAATAATAATAATCATAAACTTGAAATAAATGCTTAATAATAACCTGACGTTCCTGTTACTGTGTTAAATCTAAAATAAAGGAATCAGATCTTTAGAGGTTTAAAGTGATATGATGAATTGGGTTTATACTGTTATTCCACACTAACTGGACATACTGTTCTTCCACATTTGGAAAATATAAATCACGATAACTTTGTATTTTTAATACTGACACTGAACAATGTTATCTCCTTAGAATGAGAAGCTTTTGTTATCTATCTTCAAGTAAAATAAAAATACATAATATAATGTTTACAATCCAAAAAAAAATAAAAAATCGTATTACTCAAAATGATAAAATATGGACTTATGTGGTTCTTCGTCTCAATGCCTCAGTGAATCTGTGGAAGTTTTAAAAAAGCTTGTTTTGTAATCTTCAATCTAAGTCTGATGTTTTGTTTCCGTCCTCTGTTGACATAATTTTTACGGATTTAGCCACAGTTTTCTTAGCCACGCCCCCTCTTACTATAAGTTTGCTACAAGGGAATGATGTGCAAAAAGAAAGCCCTGCCCCCTACTCAATATTCTGTTTCAGTTGGATGTACATCAACACACTGAAATAAAAGCAACTTCTTTTAATCTTACTACTTTATTGTATATCTTTAAACTAACATTTTAAAATGAGTTAACTTAGGCTTCATATGTTTTACTTTGGTATATGTATTTTTAAATTATACTGTATTTACTGCCTCAAATCAAGCTCTGGAATCTTGAGACACACCAAGGTTTTCCTGATAGTGAGCGATAGAGTGGTATGATTCAAACATACGCGCGCACACACACACACACGCACACGCACACGCACACACACACACACACACGCACACGCACACACACACACACACACACTCACACGGCCATGCAGGTAAGGAAAGTGTGAGCCAATTATCCATGTGCCCTTTGACTCTTGACAAACACATGCTAACATTTCTTAAGGCAAGACACTGACGGTGAATATGGTAAAATTTACATAAAGAGCAAATGGTTTTTGTTTTCAAGCTTTCTAAAATGTTTGACTATGCAAATCGGGTATTGTTTAATTACATATATACATTTCTAGCATAAAAATCGGAACATTAGATGAAGTCTGGTTAAAATATCCTGTGTCATTTTTATGGAATCAATTCAAATCAATTCCTTCACATTTTAAATAATCAGGCATACTGCATATACATCACATAAATCATAAAAAGTTTCTTACTTATTTCAGGTTAAGTATATGAAAATGCTAACTAAATGTTTTTTTTATATAACAGGTTGTTTAAAAAACAGAATATGCAAATCTGTCATTGTTTAATTAAATACAAATTTCTAGCATAAAATCTGATCATTGCAATTAGTCCAGTTAAATTATCTCGTTTATTTTTTCTGGAATATCAAATACAAAAATACAATATAAATAAACAAAATATAAATCCAAAGGTGAAAAAGTTTCAGGTTAAGTATATAAATATGCTAAACAAATGTAAAAAAATCAGGTTGTTAAAAAAAAAAAGCAAATCAGTCATTGTTTAATCAAATATATACATTTCTAACACATGTCTAGTTAAAATATCTTGTTTATTTTGTCTGGAATATTAAAATCAAATCAATTCCTTCACATTTTATATAATCAGGCATATTACATATAAATCAAATTTAAATGAATCTACATTTATTTTAGAACAGTTATTTGAAATGGTAATACTGTTTCACAATTTAGCAGTTTTTACTGCCTTGGTGAGCAGAATATGCTTCTTTGCAAAACATAAATCTTAAAATTTGTGCAAACATAAATAAAACTGTAAAGTTTGGTTTATGTAAGAGAATGTAATAAAAACACTGTCATAAATATTTTGTGCATAAATCAAATCCATGCATGTATAATTCTAAAAACGGAAAAGAAAACAGAATGTAATTTTAAGTCCAAAATCCAAGTACAAAAATGTTTGTTTACGACTCAAATTTTTTTCTTTTGAGTGGCGTACTTTGGCCCAATCCCAACTCTACCCCTTAGCCCTTCCCCTTCCCCCTACCCCTTGTTTTGTGCGTTCACGTGAAGGGGTAGAGGTGTCCTAATTCTCTTTATCTTTAAGGCATAGGGCTAAGGGGAAAGAAACCCCTCGAAACAGAGATTTTTCAGGACCACACTTGAAACCAAGGTGTAAGAAAATTTCCCAGAATACACCATCTACAACGGCAACATGGCTGCACACAAAAGTAAGGAGATGCACAAATTAGTATTTTTTGTCATTATTACGAATTTTTACAACAAACAAACAAACAAACATATGTTTTAATACATTCATAACCGCGTTCGTCTTTTACCATCATGCTTTAAAAAACACTGAAATAAAAGCTGCTAAATTTCGCTGTCAATAAACCATAATAATAACTTCTGTACAGCAGTCCCACAACATTCAGACACTTCACTCGAATACCTTGTCAGAAAAGTCTAGTGGCTGGGAATGAGCTTTTTACAGTGTCTGCTATAATGTTAATGATGTTTTCTTGTGTTTACATAGATGAATATGGCCAGGGTGTAAATGCGCAGTACAGTTGTGATCTTATTGCCGCATTATATCATTATGATAACATGATATCGTTGCCTTCGGTGATTTCCTGAAGATAAATACCAAAAAAAAGCGCAACTGGAATAACTACAGCAGGCCTGATCATCAATCTCATATGAAGCAAGAGATCGCAATGACATATGATGACGTGTTCAGCTTCTGTAGTGGTGTCCCATTTCTTAGGGGTAAATTTTGAAGCCCTTTACCTTCACACTAAGGGGAAGGGGTAGGGGTACAAAAATAGAATTGGGATTGGGCCTTTACATACACAAAATGTAGATTAGACCTTCTTGGATCTTCTGTATTCTTTTATGTTTTTAGAATTACGCATGCATGGATTTGATTTATAATTAATATTTATGACAGTGTTTTTATTCCATGTAAGTAAAGGAAAAGACTTAGATTTATTGAAGAGAAAAAAAAAATCTCCAGACAAAAAAAAAACCTTTAAATGTATATTTTGGATATCTTCTTTGCATACACTTTACAAAAAATGTATTAAATCCTTAAAATCTCCAAATTTACTGAAATACTGTCTTCCCCCCCGCAGTGTCTTTGCATCAATATGTTAGCATGACAGCACACACCAAAACCATTTGAGGTTTTGCTCCCACATTAAAGCGGTCAAAGGCTGTTAGCTGGATAACTGACAGTCAGGAATGAATGAGAACAGATAAAGATGGGAGGACAGATGGATGAGAGGATGGAGGTGCTCACTTGGTTGTCTGCAGAGAGGCGAGGCATGGAGATGGTCCGGCCATGCCCTTCCATTGGGTGATAGGGCTCAGTGTCCGAGTAACCGTCCCCAACAGGCCCAATCTCTCTCATTTCTACCGTCTGCAAAACAGAGCAACAGATGCCTGCTTCACCCGCCTACAGCTCTATCCATCTGATACTGGACCCGTGAGGGTCTAAACCAGTAGAGGGACATGGGAAGTGCAAAAGTGCATCTGAACTGAAGATTAAGCATACAGTATCTGAAATGGCCATCAGGATGTACTGAATCGGGTCCGTTAGTAATCAAGTGGAGTAAAAGTAAAAGTGCACACTAGTCTCTGGTTGTTGTTGATAAAAGGTTTATGGTTTGGTAAATCTGAGATCAGACTAAAGCTTCAAACATACTAAATTTCAAATAAAATATAGGAGCAATATTTGAGCTGCTGTAAATTAAAGATGTGATAAAATACAAAATAAATAAACAAAATATAAATCCAAAGGGGAAAAGTTTTTTTTTTTTTTTTACTTCTGGTTACATATTTACATATGTAAAAATGCAAAATAAATGTTTCAAAAAGTTTTAGGTTAAAACAACAACAACAAAAAAAATTAAAATAAAATAAAACTACAGCTTTATAAATAAATTAAAATCAAAATAACTTTGAAAATAAAAAACAACATCTGGGAATATCAAAGGCTAAATTAGGTAAATCAAGGTAAATTAAAATACAATAATGCTGTTCTGTTTTATATTAATTTAAAAATTATATAAATTTCTTTCTTTGATTTAAAAATATTTTAACATAACTTATTTTCTATATTTATCCAAATGGAAAAATAACAGTTTTTCAATAATATATAAACACACACATATATATATATATATATATATATATATATATATATATATATATATATATATATATATATATATATATATATATATATATATATATATATATGAAAAACAAAATGTATTAAAATAAAATTTCTGTTTTTTGATTTACTGATCTAAAATTCCAAGTCAAATATGAACCAACACCTACACAAAATCTAAAAATCCTTTAATTCTGCATTACTTCTGTTGTTTTGTTTATGTTTGATAAAACAAACTTTGAATAATTATTTTTGCATACATATGATCCAACACCATCATAGTAAACTCAGCTATGAGGTGCGTTTGACTTCAACCACGGCTGCAGCTGGCAATGAACGAGATTAGCCGAGTGTAGATGGGGGTAGAGCTGAAAACGAGGCTGTCAGGTCATGATGACAGATCCCATGATGAGATCAATGATTTATTTATTAATCCAATCACATTAATCCAAAAATATTGAACAAAAGAATATTGCCAAAATAAGTGAGCTACACTTTCAGTGGAAATTTTACAAAAAACCAAGAGATTTGTTACCTTTAATTTTCTGTTAACGGCTTCACAGGATAAAAATATTTTATAAATATGTAAATTATTTTAGAAATATTTTATAGACTGGATGCATTACAGCTGCTAGGATGATACTATGTAATTGGAAGTGTCCCAGAATGACAGAAATGAAAGAGTGGACTAATGGGATGATTGAAATTGCATCATATGAGTGTATGCTGGGGAGATTAAATAATGAGGGAGAGTTACATAGAAAATGGGATAATCTCTGGCAACATCTAAAATTAGGATAAATCAGTATGTACTTACAAAGGTACCATATATGTTTACTATACATTGTTTTTCTTAGCTGAATTTTCTTGGTGTGACAGGTGGCTGAATATGTAACATGTATCATTTGTATGTGTAGTGTTAAGTGTGTTCTTTGTTCTTGGCTGTTGAACAATAAAAAAGTTTAATGATAAAAAAAAAGAAGAAATATTTTATAGAATAATTATTTATCTCAATTTGTTAGGAAAACGTTATGGGGTGGCATGATCAATGATGACTATTATATTACAAGTCTGTAAGACTTATTTGAGTTGATATTTGATTACTCGCTAAAAAAATATCTAACTTGAATCGTATATGGAACTGTATACAGTAAAGGGTCTGTATGAAAATGGTCAAAATAAACCTATGCAAACAATCTAGCTTTTACAAACAAATTGTTCAACAGAAAAGATATGCAGTATAATATTTGAATAAGCATGATGTGTACAAGACAGCGATGGCATAAAAAGTTGTTTGTTTGGAAGTTTGAGAGACGTAAGTTGTCCAACATTAAACCCAAACCCACACACGTGGGTTGTTGTCATGTTGTGTACTCGGCCAATCGTGTAATATCGGTGTCATCATCGCAGCTCCTGCAGTCGCTGCACCGGCTGAATCGATCGTCTGATCTTGGAGCATTGTCGCGGTACTTTGATGCCACAGGTGACACTCATGTGGCGTTGGCGCAGAGTCAAGCCGGACAAAGTTTCTAACCGCTTTAAGACAGGTTTCGATCAGTCTGCACAGTGCTGCATGAAGTCGAACGCACCTATGGTCTTTGGCAGTACAGGCTGGATCAGCTCAATTTACAGCTGTTGTAGGTTGAGACGAGGTGCACAGAAACCCTGTCTAATCGCCCACTACTGGTTTAAGGTCTTTCCAACATGCTCTTTAAGCCTAAATCTCCTTAGCTGCACACATCTAAGATGAAACACCAGATGACTGAGCTACAGAAAAGAGTCACACTGAAGGAGAGATGAGAGTCTGCGGGGGTTTGGTACGATCCGGCAGACAGAGAGGAAGAACAAAACCCCCCACCGTCTGCCAGAGGTGGAACAGTCCATAGTGAAGTTCATCAAAAACACTTATCAGACAGACAGGTGAGCGACAGAACAGACCCAGAGACAGAAGGAGTGATAATGTCAATGAGATAATGTGTGTTCAAAAGCAGCGATGGTTAGGAAGACAGTGATTGGCTTGAAAAACATGGTTCGGGTATTATCAGTGGCTGAGTGGAAAAAAGCTCCTTCATAAATAAAATAAAATAAAAAAGTAAGATTTCTGGGAACATCAAAGAAAGCAGATTATGTTGATGCTGATCTCATAGGTCTCAAGTTAAATTAAATAAAATCTTCAGCTTTATAAATAAATTAAATTTAAAAAAATCTAGAAATATCAAAGGTTTACAGAAGGCAGATTAAACGGCTGCTGATTGGATACGTCTTAAGCTGAATAAAATAAAATAAAAAAACTGCACCTTTATAAATAAAATGCAGATGAATAAAATAAAATAAAATAAAACTGCAGCTTTATAAATTAAATAAAAAAATGTCATTACATTTCTAGGAATATCAAAGGTTTAGAGAAGGCAGATTAACTTGATGCTGATTGGATACGTCTCAATAAAACTAAATAAAATAAATCTTATGCTTTATAAATAAAATAAAATCTTAAGCTTTATAAAAATTTAAAAAAATTTTTACCTTTAAAATAAAATAAAATAAAATAAAATAAAATAAAACAAAAAACTCAACTGTCCACATAAATAAAATAAATAAATAAAATACAATTTTACTAAACTAGGAATATCAAAGATTTAGAGAAGATAGAATAATTTGATGCTACATTTAAAATAAAATGTTTCTAAATCTAAAATGTTAAGCTTTATAAACAAAATAAATTAAAATAAAATCTTCAGCTTTATAAATAAATTAAATAATAAAAAAAATCTTGGAATATTAAGGCTTTACAAAAGGCAGATTAATCTGATGCTGATTGGATACGTCTCAAGCTGAATAAAATAAAATGACAAAATAAAATAAATAAATAAACAAATAAATAAAACTGCAGTTTTATAAATAAAATACAATATAATCTTTAGCTTTATAAATAAATAAAAAATAAAATACAATTTGTAGGAATATCAAAGGATTTAATAAAAATAAATAAATAAATAAATAAAAAAAAAAAAAAGAAATAAAAAAACGAGCAAAATAAAATAGAGAAAACATCAGCTTTATAAAAAAAATACAATTTCTAGGAATATCAAAGATTTAGAGAAGATAGCTGATCGGATACATCTCAAACTAAATAAAATAAAATAAAATAAAACTGCTGCTTTTAAATACAATAAATGAAATGAAATTAAAATTTTATATAAAAACATAATCTTGGAATATCAAAGGCAAAGTGAAGGCAGATTCTGGGTCACAGCCGCTCTGACAGGCCTCAAACTGAACAAACTCCTGCTGAATGTCCAAACTCAGTCTTTGAGATGTGAGGATCTCCAGCATTACCTGTGGATTGTGGCGGCTGTCATGATGGTCATCAGGATACGGTCTGTCAGGGTTCCAGTTTTCCGGAACGGACTTCTGGCACATTTCCTGTGCGCGTGACGTCACCCATGACTGGCTTTCATTCATTCCAACGTCCGGAGGCCTGAACCAGACAGAGATTTTCTTTCAGTCACACACATTCTTTCAGTCACACACACTTTTTTTTTGACATATTACAAAAGTGAAATATTTTGTGAGTAGAAAGACAGTTGAGAAAATATTAAATAAAGAAAGAGCAGAAGTGTGGCCTATAAGGAGAAGAAGAAAGACAACAATTAAAGCAAAGCTAAACAGTGAAGAAAGAGACAAAGAGAGTGAATCGAAACAGGTGAATCCCAGAAAATCAGACTAGTTCAGGTGATATTTTATCCCAAAATCAAAAGAAAGTATGAAATATATATATATATATATATATATATATATATATATATATATATATATATATATATATATATATATATATATTGTGCATACAAAATTCAAGTATTTTATTCAGTAATAACTGATTGTTATTTAATTTTTTTTATTATTGTTATTGTAGTATCAATTAGTATATATACAGTACTGTGCAAAAGTTATATACATTAAACTTATATATATATATATATATATATATATATATATATATATATATATATATATATATATATATATACACAATATATATACAATATATATATACAGTGCTCAGCATAATTGAGTACACCCCATTTTTATCCATTTCTCAGGGAATATAGGCATTGTATTTTGATGCATTTAAAAAAAACAGATTTTGTAAAAAGATATATTTATTAAAATAATATTTTAGTCACCAAACATCTTTAGAAATTGAAATTAAATACAATTAAATTCAAGCTAAATATTGCAAATACCTACAAAATTTCAATTTTTAAAAAAAAATTTTGTTTGCTTCTCTTAATTTTCTAAATGATACAGTATAGTATAAAAGTATAAAAGCATGTTTATTACTAAGAAAACTAAAACAACCAAGCAAAATTCTGTTTTAATTGAACACATCACATAAGGTACACATACAGTACTGTCCTATCTAGTATTGTGAAAAAGCAAATCTATGGCCAAATCGCCACCCAGTGGTCAAAAGCTGCAAAGATGCAGGCGCACCAATATATATATATATATATATATATATATATATATATATATATATATATATATACATTTTAATACATTTTATATATATATATATATATATATATATATATATATATATATATATATATATATATATATATATATATATATATATATATATAAAATGTATTAAAATGTATATATATATATATATATATATATATATATATATATATATATATATATATATATATATATATATATATATATATATATATATATATATATATATATATATATATAAATAAAAGTGTACATTTTTTGTACATTTTTAAAAAAAATTGAAATTTACACAGGGTGATTAAATGATCTTTCAGTTGATGTAAAGTTTGTTGTGATAGGAGTTAGGTTAGAGACTGAACTATTTGATTTATTTGTTTAACACACGTGAAAGACAATGTTGAAGAGAGGCTGTTTGTCCTGATTTGAGCTGCTTTTCTACTGTTGTTAGCAATGTTGTCTGAATTGGCAGAATTGTGAATGTTGAAAAGTACAGACAGCCATTCCTTCTGGAAAGAACTTCAGAGGTAACAGTTTTCATTCTCAGCATGAGAATGATCTGCTAAGTGAAATCCTATTTGGGGAAATAAAACAGCTGATGACACACAGACAGTCATGAAATGGCCTCCACAGGGTCCAGATCTGAATATTATAGAGGCTATAAAGTCAATAAAATGTCAAAATCAGCATTTTTGAAGAAAAAGTTACTTATTTCTTTATACCTAAAACATCTGTAAAACATTTTTAATCAATGCAATAAATAATTCTGTAATTTTTTTTATTTTGCTTTTGGGATGAAACATGACCTGTATACAACTACGATTTCCTGAGACTCATTTAGACAGACTCCACTAAAGGCTAAAATAACATGACCTGAATGAAGACTGCACTCACAGGCTGTTGACGGGCTCCTGCGGCAGCTCGGGCAGACCATTCAGCCCCGGTCCCCCTTCCTGGTTCGGGGACGGCTCCATTCGCTGAAACATTAATGGCGTTCGGTTCTGTGTGAGATACGAACATGGCCTGCAGCTGGGATCAGACACACTTATGGGAAATGGGGAAACACACACAAGCCACCGTGCAGCACACAGGTGGTGGGATACCAGACAGCAGAGAGGCATCATGGAAAATGGAGTCCTCCAGTGCCCTCGCCAACCTGAATGGAGTCTTCCATTGGGGCTGTGCTGTCTGGGTAGGTGCCGATGGCTCATTTCCATCCAAGCCACCGCATAACATGGGTGGTTGTAACTATTTGGGCATGCGACAGTGAAGATCTGAGGTTCATACTAGAAATACAGGTTCTGGGTGGGTGATGCTGACACCCTGGGGTGTAACGCTAACTATTACTTATATTAAGTATTTGTGTAGCTTGATTTTCTGTTCTTTTTCTTCATTTTAGTCACGCTCCTCTGTTTTCTTGTTTAGTCAATAGTTTTTTTTTTATTCCAGATTAAATGAATTCTTTGTTTTTTAATTTGTAGTAACAAAACACAAAGTATTGTGTAATCATAAGATGGGAAGTGTGCTATTTAATGTCTAGTGAAGTTATATTCATGCTTCAACTGAAACAATGTAGACGAATGCTGCGTTCACACCAGACGCTGAAGAAGGGTCAAGCGCGAGTGATTTACATGTTAAGTCAATGCAATGACGCAAATAGACATCCTGCAACACGATGTGTGCGAATAACCGTATGTTCATACCAAAAGCGGCGAGAGTGTCAAATTAGCCAGAAATCATTCATTTTCAATGACAGCCGGTGGCGGTAAGCAGTGAGGAGCAGCGCGGCACGTTTATGCCGGTGTGGGCGTCAAGGAGAGTTATGCAGGAATGTAACTGAGATGATATGCTGCAACGGCCCCTGTAAATACGAGATCAATATAACGAATTTTGACGTTCTCGCTGCCGGAGCTGATGGCAGACAGCGTTGTCGCCAGGGCGGCCAGAGCGACCTGTGATGCTCTCACCGCCTTCGGTGTGAACGCACAGTAAGGCGACGCGAATGACGCGTTTCGTGCGAATGAAGCAGCGCAAGTTGAGCGTTTTGCACGATTGACGTGCATAATGGGCGAATCGCTCAAGTTGAAAATCTGAACTTCAGCGGACATTCGTGCCGCATTAACCAATCATGAGACTTGTAGGGGCGTGATTATGACGTAGCGCCTGTTGTTGGTGTCTGGGGGAAAAGCTTCCTGCCGACACCAACAACATTTCATCAAACTGGGCTTGGCTCAGTCGGAAGCACCGCTAAAAGCTTCCACCATACAGGTAAACTTTTCTGTAGGTGTTTATGAACTCACAGAGCTGGGTGCACATCTGAATGGATCTAGGGGACTCAGACACGGCTCCAAACAAATCAACGCTGTTTTTCAACCTTCATAAAAGCACATAAACACAGCTACTAAATCCATGTTAGCCATTTAGCAATGTTTTTTTTAGCCTTCATAAAGCATGTAAACACAGCTATTCTCTCAATAAAATCCATGTTAGCCATTTAGCAACGAAGCTAGAGTCACTGGGCAGACAGAAGCCCTGCCTGTGACGCGAATCCATGTCTATTGTGAAGTGAATTTTGACGCGCAAATGAAGCGAGTAAACTCAAAATGTTCACGCATCGATTTAAGTGTGAATAGCGCAATTTATCCATGCATGCCGCATCTGGTGTCAAAACAGCATAAGAGATTGGTCTGTGATTTAATAATTAGTTATTATATATAATTAACATATGATATATACACAGTAGTCAATATTTAAAGTGGATCCAAAAAGCTATTCAAAATTGTCCCAAGACAAAAATGTCAAGATTTTCAATAGTTTTATAATAATTTTGATGAAGGTTTTCGATCCACTTTAAATGTTGATTATTGTGTTTATAGAATATTGAAGTTTGTAATAATGAAGTGGTTCCAACAAAAGTTTTTTTGGACAAAAAATTGTGTCATCTACAATTAACTGAAAGATTAGTTCCAAAAAATTGGGTAGGAATATGTGTACCGTTCCACCTAGGGATGCATAATATCGGCAACCATATCGGTATCGGTTAAAAAAACTAAATGCCTATTTTTAATGTTATTGTAATCAATATATTTTTTTACTAATTATTTATGAAATTATACATGGGAGTTTTCAAAGAACAATAGAACATCAGAATTGCAATTTGTAATTAAGTAAAAAAATGTAAATATTTAAAATAATATTTGGATAATTAGGCTCAGAAATATCAATATCAAGGATTTTATTTATCAGCCTATATATTGGTTATCGGATTCCAAATATAAAGACTTATTAATTATCTGTGTTTGACTTTTGTTTATAATTAAAACTTGTATGAAGATTTATATTTATCGGCCTATATATCGGTTATCGGCTTTCAAATATAATGAGCTATCAGTTATTGGTAATTGCTTTTTGTTTTTATAAACAGGCTCCAAAACATTGTATCAAGATTTCTGATTAATGACGTACAGTTGAATTTATAAAAAAAAAGAATAGTCAAAATTATTAGAATTATTATTTATTTATTTTCAAATATTGCCCAAATGGTGTTTAAAAGATTCAGGAATTTTTCACAGTATTTCCTATAATATTTTTTTCTTCTGGAGAAAGTCTTATTTGGTTTTTTTTGGCTAGAATAAAAGCAGTTTTTTTTATTTAAACCATTTTAAGGTCAAAATTATACATTTTTTTTCGATTGACTAAAGACTAACCACTGTTATACAATGACTTGCCTAATGACCCTAATTAACCTAGTTAAGCCTTTAAATTGCACTTTAAGCTGAATCTTAAAATATTGACAAATATCTAGTAAAATTTATGCACTGTCATCATGGCAAAGATAAAACAAATCAGTTATTAGAAATTAGTTTTTAGTTTAACAGTCTCTGTTAAACAGAATTTAAAGATATATAAAAATATTAAAATTTAACAGTAGGACTAATAATTCTGACTGTATATATTTATTGTCTTCCAAATATAGAGTTATCGGTATCTGCCAAAAATCATCTATATCGGTGCACCCCTAGTTCCACCCGAATTAAGCTATGAACGCTAAAAATCTCAGACCGTAGTAGCCCAAAGGTTACACCAAGAACCTCCCCTCAACATCCATTAATGAACATATCATCTAGACAAAACGGTGTCCACACGGAGGGAGAAAAGATTCCATGTTAGTGACATTGATAAATCAACCTCACCAATCAACGGATGGAGGAAGACAAAACGACACTAGCCAAAACAGATGGAATCAAAGAGGAAAGGATTAGAGAGAAGACAGTAAAAATGCAAACAAGTTGACAGACAGACAGACAGACAGACAGGCATATAGAGACACCAAGGATGGATATTAAGAGGTTGAGAGGACGGTTTTGAGGTACAGTGCAGTAAAATGAAGTACGACAGGTAAAGAGACAGACAGGTGAGGCAAGACAATATTTAGACCATTCCCTGATTCCGGCAGAGTGTCCATGCTCTGTGGAGCTGATATGGAAGATTTATGTATAACTGTATGGAATATGTATAGGCAGAAACAATGGACACTGTGCCTGTATTTGATGAGAGGACTTCCAGGGAAGGGGATAGGGGGTGATACTGGTAAAAGGCCATGTTGTATCATTCATCATTGTATAAAACCTGCATTATAGTTACTGCATGTGTTTTTAAGCATGCTCTAAGACGGTGAATTTAAAAGTTTCCATTATTGTTTACATGCAATTGCAGTAGTAAAATACAAGTTTGTTTGCATGTGCGTCTTTTAAGTTCTTTAGTGCGCTATGTGGGATATTGTTTTAAAAGCTAGATGTCAGATATATATATACACACACACACATATAGACACACACGCACGCACTCACACACACACACACACACACACACACACACACACACACACACACGCACACGCACACGCACACGCACGCACACGCACACACACGCACACACACGCACACACACGCACACACACACACACACACACACACACACACACACACACACACACACACATATATATATATATATATATATATATATATATATGTATTTTTAAGAAATTAATACTTTTTATCTGCAAGGATGCAATCAGAAGTAACACTGAATGCATTTAAAATGTTACAAAAAAGGCACCGAATTAAAATAAATGGTAAATATTGTAAAAAATATATATAAAAAAAAATAATAATAATAATAATAATGTTACAAAAGGGGCCGATTTTAATAAATGTTAAATAATGTTAAATAATAATAATAATAAAAGGAAAAAAAAAAAAATTTTATTTGGTTTAAAAAATTTGTAATTCAAGAATCTCGAAAATATTATAATATATAGACAACACACTTTTTTATAAAATTCAGCAGTATATTACAATATCAGCTTGAGTAATCAAGCTGAAAGGTAAATTATGTCATCACAGGAATAAATTGCATTATAATACTGTATATTTTGTGTGCATTGTATAGTAGTGTACATATTAACAAGAAATTGGCTGTGTCTGAAACTCAATCAAAATGGTTTTCATGTAGACTTTTCATGTAGACTTTGTTAAATGTTGTATTTAATGTTGTACACCCCCAGATGTGATTAAAGTTTCCAATATTAAAAGCGCTCATTTTCAGTTTATTTTGACCCAAGAAATGGAGGAAAACTTGGAGAAAATTTGGCAAGAGCACCCGTGTCTGTTTGACATGTCATCTGATCAATACCACAACTGGGTCAACCGGGTGTTTGGTAGTAAGACGTAGTTTGGACAAAGTTGTCAGTGATTCTTCCTATTGTAAAGTCAACGTGAAAGTCGCCGATCCATCTTGCAGTGTAAACAAAGCAGCAACGAAATGCTACCCCAGATAGTCATGCAGTGTGAAAACATCCATGACAGTACTACTTTGAAAATCATGCAGTCTGAACTCGGCATTAGACAAACTATACATTTCGAGAATGAAGCGCGGCTGGAAAACAATATTTTAATGCATTGCAAACGGTGAAGGCGCATCGCAAGTCACTTCAGGAGGGGGAGTGAATTAATTTAGCTAAACTGTGACATGGTCATCTTTAGGAAATATTACCGATCCAATAGGTAGTGTTTTTCCCTCTCTATCTTTTTTAAAATTGAGGGTAAAGCGAGATGGGACAGCGCATCGGACTATGGCAGCTGGCTTAGGTGCAGTACTTTTTGCAGTTGGGTCTGTTTTATTTTGGATCGTGTTCACAAACAAACCGCTCCAGGGTTCTATTAAAAGCGTACCGAGACCACCTCTTCAAGGAGGTCTCTGTACGCTTATTGCTCCGCTTTTGGCATTTTCCTGCACTTTAAATCTGACCAATCAAAAAGCAGTTTAGGAAATAAGTTCAATAACACCTGGCCAATGAGTGATGTGGATTTTGTTACATGACTGCATTTTGGTTCTTTTCAACTGGTTCGGAAATCAATCAGTGTGGTGTTAAAAGGTCCAAAAAACGGCAGAAAAATGCTACAATGTATCATTTGTTGCCCATGGTCCGGACCAAATGAGCCGAACCACAGATGAGAAAGCACCCTTAGTTTAATTATTTAGCCTAACGTGTGCTTTTACAAAATATTTAAAATGTTTCTTAAAATAAAATATATTGTGTTAAATGGGAAAAAGTTGTTTTTTTACATTCAAAAAGAACTTATTTTAGAGCAGTTATCACAATACTGGGATACTGTGAAGCCATGATATTTTAATCCAAGGCTATCATACCATCAGAATCTTATACCAGCCTATGCCTAGTGATGATGTAAAAAAGCTTCAGACATAGCCAATAACCTAAAAGATAGCCTAAAGTAGCAAGTTTAAGTAAGTAGTTTGAACAGGCATGTCTCAAAAATGAGCAGTGAGGCAGTTTCAACTACAACAAACTTAACTAAAGAGATTTCATGCTTCATTTGCTGGAAGAAACAGAGTAGACTTGGAATTTGTTTGTTTGTTTGAACTGGTACCTGCTCCTCACGAAGTGCCTGCAGCTTTTTGGCTTTGCTCTGCCGGTAGTACTCCATGATCATCATGGCGGCGTAGATCTTGCCCACTGTCAGGTCTGTCGCTGCTGAGAGGATGAAAAAGTTAACCTGCACAATTAGACCGGGGTGGAATGGGACCCTGAGCCAAGAGGGGAATGGGAGTTGGAGACAAGGCATGCCACAAACACAAATGTCCAGCCTCTCAGACCCAGACTAAACTCAGTCTTGATCTCACACAAAAAACCCACAGTGCAAATAAACAAACTGAAGTTTCTTATAGTCCAGGATGAGTCCTAATATGGGGCTGAGAAACTGGACAACAGCTACACAACAAATTACAAGACAAATACACAAATACAGTTGCCCCAAAAAAGTTTTTCGTAGTTACACGTGTATGAAAGCCTTCGCATAGGTAATAAAGTATCAAACAAAGTGCAATTTGTAATAAAATAACTCATTTCACTGCTTAGGCATTTTTCTTTACATTTCATCAAATATTTTGCATACATGAGGTAAATGTCTTTAAAATACATGCAATCTGGTGCTTTGTTAGCAGCAGAGTTGGGTGTAACACGTTCCACAGTAATGCGTTACTGTATTCTAATTACATTTTAGGAACGCAGTAATGTAACGAATTACATTTTAAATGTGTGTCATTTGATTTAGTAACATTATTTGGTTACTAAAGTCATGTAATTGCATTTCTTACATTACAAATATAGATTTTAGAAAACAATATTTGCTTTTTTTTTAAAATCACGATTTCCGCTGCATCGTCAGTTAATAAGCTTTCACTTTTATATTGCTGGAGAACGCTAGCTGAAACAGCTGCTGACGAGAGTGGCTGCTTCTTCAAGTGAAAATACAGACATTACTTTGATTTCATTTAGCATTGTCCAGTATCTAAAGAACTTTCGATTGCTTTTAACTCGACCAGCACCCTGTTTAAGCACACTACTCATTACCAAGGAGGACACCGGTGCCCAAAAACACAGAAGCCCAACTCAGCTTAACAGGCTAAATTGGACTTTTGTGCAGGATCCGGAGAGTAGGTAACTTCTGATAATGTGAAGAGAAGTGTAGCTGTTTATGGGGCCGTTCTCATATCACGTAATTTGTGCGCACAAGTTACAGTATACATTATTTCCAAAGGAGGCACATGGTAGGGCTGGGCAATTAATCGAAAAGTAATCGAAATCGACATTCAGAACCTATAATCGATCAAATTTTTCAACGTCCATTTTTTCTATTACTTTCCCTAATGTATGTGGAGTCACATGACCCCATTCTGTTAAGGCAAATTTTTACTTATTATATTATGATTTAAACTTATTATATTATTCTGATATTATACTTTTGCCAAGCACATGTTACGATCCAACGCAGACTTCGCATACCCGCGCACCTCTCAAAAAAATGCAACTACACATCACAACAACACGTAGCGCAAGCTTTGTGATTGGTGGATTTGATAGTGGTAACAAGGGTGGGTGGTGCGGACAGCCGCATTTTAGGCAATGTGTGTTTTAATTTCAGTTGTTCAATGTTGATGTTCAATAAATAATCATAGATAGTAAGTATTGTGTGTATTGTGTACTTCAATTATTTTAAAATCAAGTAATGCCCCCTTTATTCAAAAATCTCTTGCTTGTAATATGTGAGCACATTTACTGTACAAAACTTGTCAGTGAACTATGAGGGCAAAAATATCAAATAAATAAAATAATCGTTCATTAATTGTAATCAAGTTATATGTTTAATTAATCCAGATTTAGATTTTAGGCCAAATCGCACAGCCCTAGCACATGGCTTGCGCACGCATATTGGGAGCGAAGTGGCACGGCACGCTCAAATATTCCAGATTTCACATATTCAACATTTGAGCGTTTACAGTTTTTTTTCTCCACAACTGCAGATATAGTAAGTGTTTTTCCTACTATGAATGTCAACGGTATCCAGATTTCTTAAAAATGTCTTCCTTTGTGTTTCAAGAGTTCAAACTTAGATATTGCTAGATATTAGCAGGTTTGGCATGATGTCCTGCGAGAGAACCCTGAGCTTAGAGATAATTGAGCCTAGGGCTCCCGCCAGGTCTTTTAGTATGTAAGGTAGGTCTCGAGAGTTCCTCCGTGTGAAGAAGGAAAAGGAGGAGATAGGGTGGAAGGGGGGATTCTTCCAAAATGAAGATATGGCAGTAGGGTGAAATCGGTCTATTTATAATGGGCTTGGATTAATCTGATTGGACTATTAGTGATTACGGATGAGAGACCAGCCGCGAGCAGTCATATCACATGCTCCTCTCAAAATTTGTTTAAAAACCACTTAAAAGAGTAAAACAAAGTTTGAAACAAGTGAAGATTAAGTAAATGATGAAAGAATTTTAAGGTTTTGGCAAACTATCTCTTTAAATCTTGAATTTTTCAAGCTGCTGTGTTAAACCTATTGTAATGTTTTTCAGTGAATATTAAATTCCTGAAAGAGCTGTAGTTTATTTTTTACTTTTATATGTTTTAAAAGTAACTAATTAGTTATCTGATTATTTTTTACATGACGTAATTAGTAATCTAATCAAATTACAATTTTCTAGTAGTAATCAGTAATTTGTAATCAATTACTTTTTTAAAGTAACTTACCCAACACTGATTACCAAATACAACAACATTCATACGTATTTAGTAAGACTTAAGTGTCAAAATACTTTCTGGGTCCACTGTATAAATGTAGAGTTCAGATGCAAAAACCTCTGAAATGTTCCTCTTCTGAGCATTTTTCACAGCCTCGAATATTTATGTTCAGTTATTTCACTATAGAGGCAATGACAACTTTTTCTTTTCCGTAAAACTGGATTAACTGAACATATACACAGGAGCTTTGTGAAAAAAATGCTTATTTAGAGGTTTTTGCATCTGAACTCTTTATATTCAGTATATAGAGTACAGTACAATATCCACACACACAATATACATTATACACAATAGACACTAGACAAAGTACGCTGACAAATACAAAACACCACAGAGCTGATAGTCTTTTCACAATCAGATATATAGAACCTCTTGTTTTTCTCGCTTATACATTTGTAGGTTGTATGACATTCCAACAGGGATTCGAGCCATTTCACTATGATTAGATGCCACAAAGTGAGGTAACAGCATCTTAAATCTATATAAAATTCCAATATTGTTTTAGTAGCTCAAATTTTTCATCAAAACTCTGCAGTGGATTCCAGAGTTTGAATGAGACACATAGCATTAATGTGAAAAATTTGGAGCTGCCATAAATGACAAAATACTTCGACAAGTTCATAGTAAAATGACATGAAACCCCTTAAGTATGAATAATAAGCTTTAAAAAATGTCTTAAAACATGCTGAAGTTTTAAATGAAATATAAAACATGCTAAAGTAAAGCACAAAAAAGTATTTTCAGGCTACGTTTGTTAGCCGTCTTCAATAGACAGCACTAATCTACATGTATTAAGGCAATCATATCAAACTTTGAAGCACATAACGTCTTTAAAAGCTTCAGATCGTAACTCAAGCTATGCTGTGTTTTGAGGCTCTGTGGTTAGGAGGTTAAGCCCAGCTTTGTGCTTTACACGTGCTGGAGTGAAAAGACTTCTATAGAGGATCCGTCTATAGCGAGGCACCCCCTGATAACAGGCAATGAAGAAAGAAGACAGGAGAAAGAGGGGAAAAAGAAGAGGAAATGTAGATTGGAAATTAAATGAGATTATGTAAAAAGGTCTAAATTAAGAGTGTGAAATTAGGATGTATAGCGTTTTGAAAAGCCCCATGATTGTATAGCGTTTTGAAAAGCCCCATGATGCTTTATTAAAGATATTACCCTTCAAGCAAAATAAATACACTATTTATTGATTGTTTCATGTACATTCGGCTTCTATGCTGTTCTTTAAAAACTTTTTCAGATTAAAAAATAGTTATTTGTTGAAATGTTCATAGAATAGCTATTCTATTGGCAGCAATGCAAATAATAATAATAATAATAATAATAATAATATATATATATATATATATATATATATATATATATATATATATATATATATATATATATATATATATATATATATATATATATATATATA